>NW_004524829.1:2199848-2202886 GCF_000260255.1 Octodon degus | reverse complement strand
GTTCTGTCATGCCTGTTTAACAGGTAAGACCTGCTTTTGTTACTTCCGGCTGTATCTAACAGTCCCTTGTGTGAGTCTAATTCATAGGCTCTTATTCCTATGCCTACATTCTTTCTTTAATTATATAGAGAAGGAAAAACAATAAAAATGATATAGAATTTCAAAACAAGATGACAGGAAATTAGCACTGGTTATTATATTACATATTGTTATCTTTAAAGTAGTTGCTCAGATTATAAGATACCTATGCCTATGTCATTAATTATAAACATTAATTTTTCTTGGGTCTGCTGTAGAAAGATATGACCATAATGTGGAAGAAGAACAAAACAAAGGATGCACATTCAAACATATTGGATAGATGAATGACAAGTGCCCATTACATTATATTTCCTGGTTTACATTTATAAATACAAAGAATGATATCCTCTGTGTAATTATTCTTCACAGCAACAAAAGTGGGATTACCTATCTTTCCTAAAGGTGAGATCTGAAGGCCATTAGTCCTCCAGTTGGTGATTGTTCCTCCTCTAGTTCAATCACTTTTTCTAAATGAATGATTTGTAATTGGTATAATATGTAACCAAATCTACCACCCTCAACATGCACTAGCAAAAAATGCGAAGAGCAGGGACAATGATTATGAAGCTGTTGTTTGTGCTTATGACTCCTTCTACCTCCCATTTCATGTTTTTTGTCCTCTTGATAAGCATTCAATTAATCAGGATTGTTTACCTGGTTGGGTGACCCAAACTTTACTAACCATGAGGGTTTCACCTCAACAGTCCCAGATATTACAGTTTTCTACAGTTTTCCATTAACTTGTATCACTAGAGAATTGCTATGATGATGAAAATCCACAGGGGGCTGTGTTGGTGAATGGTGCAAACTTTACAGAGGAGAAATGATAACCTGGGACTGGACATGCATGATGCTTGAGCCCCAGAATTGGATTTTGTATTTGTGATTTGGCTTCATTGCTTTACATTATAAGGGCAGCAGTATTTTTAACTATTTATAAAAATTCCTATCTAGTGTCTCATAGTTACATTTGATTGGAAAAGTCCAAATTGCAAAATTGAATTCTGCCCAGTAGGTTGCCTGAGTGTGTAAGTTCTTGGGGCTGTTTTGGGAAAATAGGACTCATAATGTGGAGATTGGCCAAAATGTAAGAAAGACTTTAAGGAATACTGCATAGCTACACATAACCACCCACTACAAATGGTGTCTGTGAACTAAAAAGTAAATAAAAAAGAGTGCTAATCACTAGGAATCAGCACAGGCTTATTCTGAATCCAACTCATTTCCTCTTAGGAATAGCTGAATAGTCAATTATGGGCCTGATGAAGTTTTTAGGAAAGAAGTCTAAAGGCAAGGTAGGAATAAGCTAAATGCTTGTAGTTTCTTGTTCGAATGGCATGAGAAATTAGAACAGAAGAATGTACATAATTTAAAACATGAGATTTTAAAGAACAATGGCTAATGAGGACTTTTTACAGAATCTTGTAGAAAGAGGCAGGTACACAAAATGCCTAAAAGCAGGGCAAAGATACAGTGGGTTGCAATAGTTAAGAGCTAGATATAAAGACAATTTTGACCAAAAGTTCCCAAAGGGTCAGTGTGATACCTAAAAATGAAAAGCCATTTACTCATTTAATCACAAAGATAAACCTGAGCTAGAAGTTGGCAACAAACTGTCCTTTCCTGTAGAACCAAGCCAAAGACTGGGATATCCCGCATGCTCAATAGCAAGTTTACTGAGAGGCAGAACCTAGAAGGGATTTTCAGACTTGTTGAAGCAGATAAGTAGAAGAATGTGTATCCAACTTATTTCAATATTATGTAACATTCAGTCCAGCATGTAGGGCAATGGTGGTAAGTTTCAGTAAAAAGGCCAGTGAAAGGTGAGGAGAGAATAAATTGGAACCTAAGGATTATTTTTGAAGCCTCTTTTGTCAGAGCATCTGCAGCCAGGGAAAATGAACATCTGCCCTATAAGGTTTGGGTTATTTTTACTACATGGGGCTGTCCAAAACTCTGATGATAGCTGGCTTTATTGTAGCAATAATTTCTCTTATATTCTTACCAATTATTTTCTCATTGTTGAAGAAGTCACATTCTCTACTGTGACTAAGGAGCTTCTTTTGTCCTACTAATCAGGTAACTATATTAATAGATTTTCATAATATAGATTTAAAGAAAACAAAATCTTTGTTGATCTTCCCACTACCTATAGAAAAATATTGCCCTGTATAACATGACATTTAAGACCTGCATTCTTTGCTTTACCTTTCAACTAAATTGGGTTATCTTTCTTAAACACTCTGTGGGGATCTGTTGTCTTTCAGTGGTACTCAGGAGAAAATGGTGAGAGAATTCAGAAAATATAGACAAGAAATAATAACTGAGGTCAAGTAGTGGACCAAGCGTGATAGGGAAGGGCCCCCAGAATAACCACAGGGGCACTTAATTATACCTTTGCAAAGTTACAAGACAAAATGTTGCCTAGCAACTAATAGCCAACAATGTCTGGGCAGGATGTTTTTGTCAAGACTGGAGTAGCATGACTGCTTTAGGTAATGAGGCCTCATCCTGCCCTTCCGCCTATGACCAATTTCCAGCTTTAGTGGCTCCCAACACACTGTAGTCAATTTCTTGCCTATATGCTTTTGTTTATGCACTTTTCTTCAGCCCTGCTACTATTATGTCCTTTTACTAACCTTCTACACAAAACATATAAGACCTTATGAAACATGTAAAACTTCATGAAATATGAAAAATGTTCTTTATTACTTATGTTAATATCAATGACAGTATCTAGATTTTGCACATGTGCAATACATTTTAATCCAATCATCTCCTCCATCCTTTACACACAACATGAAATCTTTCTTGATCTCTCCAGTTGAAATAGTTGCTCTTTCTTCTAATATTCCATAATAGTAACTCTTGTGAATTTCTATATGTTCAGTCCATTAATTTTTGATTCTATTCAAGTATATGTTTTAAAATCTGATCTGATATGTAGTTTCCATAAT
>NW_004524829.1:2191416-2199111 GCF_000260255.1 Octodon degus | reverse complement strand
AGAAATTATTGACCTGAGTCCCCCACAGCTCAACTTAACAGCATGATGATTTTATAAAACAACAGCCTAAAGATGCCTTTTCACAAAGAATCACTATCTTCAAGCAACGTACATGTATATGTGCAAAATATATTCATCTCTTCCTTCAAGAATATGTACATATTCTCTTCTTGTTTTCCTTCCTTTCCCCCTTCTCTCTTTTCTCCTTCCTTTATGAATTACTCAGTTCCTCTCATTTTATTATAGCAACAGAAAATACACTGAGATGGAACTGAATTACATTTACTTTTATAAAATGTTCTCTTTTTGTTGTATTCTGTTGATAGAAACAAGTCATGGGATCTTCTCAAATCCAAGAAGAAAATATATACAGTGTTTGAACACCAGAAGGCAAGAATCTTGGGAGCCACCCTCAGGTCCATCTTGCAAGAGCATCATGCCCATAAATTCCAAAGCAAGGTATCTAGTTTTAATTGTTCCCTATCACCATGACTAGTTCATGGATCCTTCGTGGGGGAAGACAAAAAAGACATAACGGATGAATACAATCATCCTGAAGGCTGACTATAGACATCATATCTACTGGCTCAGTTCTCTCACTATCTAGCTTCAGATCACTTGGTCACCAGCCATATAAAGATCACATCAGTTAGGGGCCGGGAAGATGGCTCAGTGGAATAAGCATTTCCCTGGCAAGCGCAAGGGCCTGAGTTCAATCCCTGGTTCTGGAAAAAAAAAAGATCACATTAGGAATAACTAGGGCTGGCAAGACCATAGTCCCACAGGAACATCAGTGGAGGCTAAGCTCTTCTTCGAGTTTAGGAAGTCCTCTGTCATTCCCAGCCACAAGAAGTATCAGTTGGAAAGAAAAAAAGTAATATGTTTTTTATTTTGTCAAAAAATTGTCTCCTGAAGTGATCAGTAGAAGGTTATAGTAGTACAAAGTCCAAGTCCACTGATGACACAATATTTTTGTTTGTGTTTGTGACATGAAACAAGGTGAACCTAGCAGTAAGCCTCAGCAGAGGTTCACTTTGAATGTGGAGTAAGGAGCTTATGCTCTTAGATACTCATTTGGAAAACATCTCTTGTTTAAAATGGCTAGGGACAAATAAGCCACTATCAGGGCACTCGTCATATGGGAGTCTCAAGTGATTTTTTTTTTTTTCTGTATACCAAAATGTTCAATTCCAAAGAGACCTTAGGTGATAGGAGAAACTCTGCCTCCAGGACCCTCATAGTGTGTCAAGACATCTAGAGTTACTTCCTCTAATTGTGCTGAGGGTAAGATCCCCAATATGCCTCTCATACATTTCCCTTATTGCATGCCCAGTATCTAGTTCTCTTGAAATAACTTTTTCTTCAGTAAGAGGATCTTTCATTAGCATAAAATCATAAAGCTAGTGGGGAAGGAATAGATCAACCCCAAAGTAATTGTTCTACTAGTTTCTGGTCATCTGTACATCTTCTAAAGGTGATAAAAAGAAAAAAGGGGGGAGCATGACAAAAGGAAGTAGGAAGAGTCATCCCTCCATAAATACACTAGTCATAGCTCCACAAAATTGTTTGTGACATCTTTCAAATCATGAAGTAGGACATCAGCAGGTAGGTTCCACTTGCAGATAAGAGACCCATCAAGATCGGGTCTTGTAGGAGCAACTTCAGGTCCACCACTCTTGGTCCTCCTAATGGGAAAGAGGCGAACACTGTGCCTAAGATTGTACAAGGAAGAGACAAGAGACCACCACAGAATCATGGAGGCTGGTGAGGAGTTGGAGATGACAGCTACATGTTTAAGCCCAAGGAGTCAACAGTCTTTGAAGGCTATCAAGCAGAAAGTGGGGTAGGAAGTTGCAGCAAGGACCAGGGCATAAAGAGATATCCCTATGAAGCCAGGGAAGGTTATAGACTGGGAAGTGAGAAACACCACTACCTCTACCTTCCTTTGTCTTTCTCTTCCTTTCTGGAAGATCCTGAACAACAAAAGTGCATGTTCAGTCTAATCCATAAAGAAAAGTGACAGAATTTACACCCCACTGGGTACTGAGGAGGAGAGGAGATATAGCTGCTTTTGCTGGCCATCAGCATAGGAAAATCTATGACAGATATATTTCTTGATATGTGGTTTCGTGTTGTCCATCTAAGTGGGTCCTCCTGCATAAGAATTTCTAAGTATAGTTCTTTCTGACTGTTTATGTGAACATGAATGTGTGTGTGTGTGTGTGTGTGTGTGTGTGTGTGTGTATCTTCATACACGTGCATTGTCTACAGGGATAGTCACAGGGTGGCGCAGTGTGAATTACAATGGTTGTCACATTTGTCCTAAGCAACCAGAGAACATAAAGTCACCATTTACTTCTCTTAGGAGCTGCTTCAACATCCATCTTAAGCACACAAAGCTTTCCAAAGAACAATGTAAGTACGTAATCACTTACTTAGTGACTATAAAATTACATCAAGTTTTCCCATTTTAGGTAAAAGATATAGATCACAATAACAAAAAGTCAGAAACCAAAAAAGAATTGAGCTAGAAATCCAGAACTGGATACTAGGGTGAATGGTTAAACTGTAAAATACCATGAATACCTGACCCCACTGGGGTCATCCAAAAAGAAATAGCAATGTAAGCTTATTTTCTTAAGAGGTCAAGTTAACATTTTCATAGACTGTCTTTGATAGAGCAGTATATGGCAGAGGTAATGGATTTTGGTAAATGGTTTGCCAGTTCCTAATATTCATTTTTAGGCTTCAGTGTCAACCTCAATATTTTGATCCCAATGGGGCACATTATCTAATTTAAACTTTACCGTATTTCTTTGAAATAAATATTCTTACTATTTGAAGTAAGTGAATGCAGGTAACCTTAGGAGATTTGCAAAAATTCACACAGCTACTAACTTATTGAGCCTTAATTCCAAGAAAGTTAATGACTTTTTTTTTAATAATGCAGGAATAAAGAATGGATGATTTCTGGAGGAAATTTGTTAATATACCACTTGAGGTGGTCTACACTCACATGCACACATGCAACACACACACACACACACAAACACATGAAATTACTAATGGTCTGATTGTGCAGAGAAGGCTATTGTTTCATATATTTTGTGTTATAATATTCTTCTATTGAGGAAGTTTATATTTTATTTTATTTTTATTTTTTAAAGAGAATAAAAGATAGTTTAAAAATCATTAGAATGATGTAGAATTTCACTAAACAAGATGATAAGAATTAAACAATAGTTGTCATATTGCATATTGTCTTCAAATCAGTTGTTCAGATTAACAGATATAAGCATACAAAACAGGTTTAAAAATGCGTACAAAAATAAAAAGAAAAGAAATAATATTTAAGGATTAAGTGTTCCTTTCAATAGATTAGCGGAAATCAGCAGTACAATTATCCAAGCTATCTTCCATATGTACATAGATATTTACTTTCCTCTTTTTTCTTTCTTTTCTCCTTTCCCTCATCGCAGTTGTTCCTTCCTTTGAACAGTTTCTTTCCCTTTCACAGTATTATGTTCAGAGAATATATAAAAATATATATGAAGTATTATGTTCAAAAAACATTATTCAAACAACCATATGGAACATATTTTGTGGTTTCTCACCCTGTTTTGTTCAGTGTAATGTTGATATCCAGCTTGGACACCAATCATTTGTATCTTTTAATGGCTGATTAACGTTTTGTTGTATGGTTATACATACCTTTGTTACTCTCCCACAGGCCATTTCAATTGATTTCCATTTTTGCTAGATAGTAAAGCTGCTGTGGATGGTCTTTCACAAGATTTGAAGACACAATATGTTTTTAGTTCTTTAGGATAAATATCCAGCAGCATATTTGATGAATTTTCTAATAGATATTTTGATAAATTCATAAAATACTATTGTACTCTTTTGGAGAGTATCAATTTTTATTCACTCCAATCATACCTGATTGATATTCTTTGAATATAATACTTAATATATAGACATAGAATGTATATAACGGTTAAAATTTTAAATCAATCCATATTTTATCTGTATTTTCTTAATAGATTCAAAGAACAGAATTTCAAAAGATTATAAAAGATAGGACATTAAGCAATTTATATTTTCTACCTGATTTCCTTATCAATTTTGTTTTTCAAAATTTATATTATCCAAGAGTATTGCTATGTTACACTTTCTATTTGTGTGTGTGTCTGTGTGTGTGTGTGCATGCAGGATTTCACTATACAGCTTGAACTTGTAGTGATCCTCCTATTTTCAACCTTTCCAGCACTGGGATTACAGGCATGTGCACCATGCTGGGACTCAGCATGTGAGACGTGGTGCTAGGGATCGAGCCCCAGTCCCGGTGCTTGCTTGTCTAAGCAGGTACTTAGTCACCTGAGCTATCTTGCTGACCCTAAAAACTTCTATGTTTTTAAGTGTAATGCTTTTTTATATTTTCATTCACTTTTGCATATTTACAACAAATTGATACCCATCCTGTGGTATGTTCATTGTTTCCTATGTCTTTTTAATATATGTGCCTCATTTTTGGCTTCTACTTTTATTTCTTGATAAATTAATTTTATTTACATTTATATACAATACTTTTAATTTTTAGATTAAAAAATCATTGTCAAATTAACATCCAAGTGCTTTAGATGTACAGAAAATTGGAAATGATTCTTTGGCTTCTCTTTCCTTTAAAAATACATGAAAGTATCTAAATTTCAGGCTATTTGCAATCAGGGACTCTTTTGAACCCAAAAATATATGGTTGAAAAATTGCACATTTTTGTGAGCCATGAGTTATTTTAGTTATTTTAATGTGCCATCTTAGCATATTTTAGTGGGCCATCTTAGCATATTATTTTAAGTTTGAAAATTTAAGAAATACTTGTTTAGCACAAAATATAGGATCAACATATTACTAACTTCTTTTATCGAAAATGTAAATGCAAAATGAAGGAAAAGAGGAAGGAAGAAAGGTGGGAATGAAAAAGAAAGGCAGAAAGGAAGGAAGGAAGGAAGGAAGGGGGAAAGAAGGAAGGAAGGATAAAGGAAAAAAGAGAATAGTAAGAAAGAAACCACTCCTTGCTTTATACTAGAATAATATTTTCGCTATTACAGTGACATTTTCTCTTGTCATAGAGTTACTGCCAAAGGAAAAAAATTAAATTTTTCAAAAGTATGTATTGCTTTGATTTTTAAAGTAACAGGGACCTGACCAGAAATCCATTCCCTCAACAACCAAAGCTTTTTTCCCTCTTGCTCACAACTGTCCTGCTGGAATCAATAAGCTGTTGATTAAAAACCTTGTTACTTAATACATTTAGTAAGCTTAAACTGTTTTTTAGAAACCTAATCACTTTCATGTCACTAGCTGCAGGGATAGAGACAAAAGCTGTGGCTAATTATTAACAACTTTACAAAGCTGATATTGAATTTCTGATGTATCCCAAATGCCTTTTTCTCTCTGATTAGTTCCTGTGTCCCGCTAGCTAACACGTTGCTAGCTTAGAAAACGGCTTCAATGTTTAAGATGCTAAGGTTTCAGAAAAATTTGAAACAGTAACAGATTCTCTCATCTTTTTCAAACGGCGGGGTACCGATGCAACATCTGGATACAGAGGGGAATAATCGCGGGCTCGGGGGCGGCCAATAGCAGGCGGGCGGTCCACCTGCTTCAGGATGGCCGCTCCCAGCTGCTTAGTAAAGAGGAGAAAGGGACCCGAGGAGCCTTATAAAACAAGCCAACCTGGTACAGACATAGTTCAACTCTTGAATCTCTGTCTTCTCCCCTGAGTTCTCTCCTGAGAGTTTCCAACTGCCAAACGTACACATATTTCCCAAATTGCAGAGGACCACAGCTCACTGTTGGAAAAACTGTATTGAAAGCTGGGAACCAAAAACTGAGATTATGAACTGAAAGCCAGTCCTCAAAGTGTCCCCAGGGCTATGTCCTAGTGCAGAAGGTGATATAATTAAGGCATCCAATTAAGTTGGCGTTTATTGGTGAAAGCCCTGACTTTTGAGTAACTGAGCTCATCTGTCATATAATTTTATGCTGCAAAAGTGCATGTTGGAATCATTACAACTCTACCCTCAGTCTCCTTGGCAGAACAAGGTCTAAGGGCAAGACAAAAGACCATTTCCCCCTGAAATCTGCCTATTTCGTTAGCTTATTCATGTGTGATACAACTTCTTCCTCTAAATAGGCAGAGGTCCCATAGCCATCAATTTTGAGCAGGCCATTTCCATTACTGTTATGAATTAAGTGCCAGGTCCCTGGAGGTCTTTGTCCCAAAGTACAGATACTTACTAAAGATAAATGATTATATGGAAGCATAAGAAAAAAATGAACTTCAGGAAGTAAAGTTAACAGACTTAAAAATAAACCATTCATCCAGCCAACATGTGTAATATGGGTAATTCCATAAAGTGGCATGTGTAGTTCACATGGATTACTTTTGGACTTGCAATACACACACATACAGACACACACACGGCATACACACATGCTTCTTTTCATATAAATAAGACTATTGTTGTAGTGTTCTAGCTTTTTTTAATGCTTTACAATGTTTTCTGTCTTTTCCAACTGAATTCCTGAAACACATGACTCATTTCCAGCCCTGCCATTCTTTCAAAGCTGAAATGTAAATACAACTCAAATTTGGACCTGCTGGTTCAACAGCTATGAAATACTGTGGAATTATATTGTCATGTTATTTGGAGATTTGTACAAAACAAATGTTTTTTGAAGAACTTGGCTAAAATTTTGTTGACACCAAACCAAATGAGATTGATAAGCCTGTCAAAATCTCAACCATCACATATTTTGATCAAATAACTAAACTCGGCTCCTTTTTTTATGTATTTGGTACAAGGTCTACACAGCTTGGACTTGTAGTGATCCTCCTGTTTTCAGCCTCTCCAGTGCTGGGATTACAAGTGTGCGCCACCACACTGGGGCTCGGTGGCTGGCTCAGTGGCCAGCTCAGCGTGCCTGGGGGCAGGGCTAGTGCAGTATGTGGTGCCGGAGATAGAACCCTGGTCCCAGAGCTTGCTTAAGCAGGCACTTAGTCTGCTGAGCTGTCTCACCAGCCCTAAATTTGACCCTTAAATTTATATGAGATATATACTTCAAAATATTTAAACAAATAATCATGTATCTTTACTCAGTTGCCAATCGTTATCCTGAAAATAATTTGTAAGAGTGAGGTAGTTAAAAATTAAGCTAGTACAAAAGATCCATTTCCTTCCTGGATAAAAATTAACCTTGATAAATATCAGTGATTCTTTTCTTTCCATAAAATTTTAAGAATAGAAACACTATAATTCTCAACAGACAGTCACTGAATGAAATTCTTGTTTTCTGACATGCCTTACAGAGGGCTTCTCTAAGAAACTAAAACAAGAAAAAGCAAATAGACCAGAAGTAAGCAGAAAGGAGATATTGCAAAGAGCTGAAACTAATGACATGGGTAAGAATCCAACCAAAATCAATAAGATTACAGAAGAATGCTATGGTTAAATTTATGCCAAACAATAAAAGTTAGATAAAATGGAATAATTCTTAGAGAAAGATTCAAATGATCAAAATGAAAGAAAGAAGGAATAGGAAATCTCAGAGTATCTATGACAAATAAAGAAACTGAATTGCTAATTGAAATCTTACCAAAAAGTCAAGCAAAACTGGCTTTTTCTTCCTAG
>NW_004524829.1:2189848-2190380 GCF_000260255.1 Octodon degus | reverse complement strand
AAAATAGTTAGCATAGATACACAGCTACTTTCTCTTAGCTTAATGAGAAGAAAGTTTTGAACTAATAGTGTTTAGACAAAATATCATGTCTGCATCTTGTGCTATGAATAACCACTATGAAGACAACAATGCGCAATGTATTAATTATTTTAACTGTCCTTCTAATCTGTTTTGAAACTGTATCATTGCTAGTTCCTTCTCAGTAAAATTAATATAAACTGGCTTTCTGATGAACTCTATTATATATTTAAAAAAGAAATAATAACAAATTTTCCAAAAACTTTTTAAAGAATTAGAAGGGCAGGAAATACTTCTTAATTAGTACAATGTTAGTATTAATTTGATATGAAAGACAAATATATTTGTATATAAAATAGTTAAGACAGTTATACAATTAGTTTCTCTTAGTTCATTGAAAAGAAAGGTTTGTGCTAATATTGTTTACACGGTTGCATACATGTTGCAGTCTGAATAACTATTAGGAAGATAACAATATGCAATGTATTAATTATTGTTACTCTCCTAAAAGCCT
>NW_004524829.1:2188439-2189583 GCF_000260255.1 Octodon degus | reverse complement strand
TGGACTCATAGTGATCCACCTGTTTACAGCCTCCCAAGAGTTGGAATTACAGGTGCGCACCACCACGGACAGTCTCAATTGTCATATCAGTGTGCCTTGGGGGCAGGGCCTGCACAGCAGGCCCAGGAATTGAACCCCTGGTCCCTGTGACTACTTGTAGGCACTTTAATCTGTTGAGTTATTTGGCAAGCCCCAAAATTTAAAACTTATTTACAGATTTACAGTGAAAACTAAACAAGATAGAGAAAAAGGGGCAAAAGCCTATAGCTATCAGCATAATTACAGATTAAGGGCTGGACACTTTCCCTCTAAGATAATAGAAAAAAATACATTTTTCCCACCACTTTTTTCAAATATTTTATTTGTGGTATTTTCTTTAGTGCAATAAGGCAGGAGGAAGATGTTAAAGAAATCTGTAAAGAAAAAAATACGAAAGAAACAATAAAATTGTCTTATTCACAAGTCATTAGACCTAATTATACAAAATTCAGGAAATTCACAAAAGACTTTTAGAAATGAGAAATAATTTCAGCAAAGTTATAGTATACAATATCAAAACACAGATATTGATTGCATTTTATATGCTTATGATAAACAATTTAAAATGGAAGTTAGGACAACTATTCAGTTCATAATGGTATAAAATACATTTAGAAGAAAAAATTTAGCACAAGTATAAGATTTGTACACTGAAACTATAAATCTTCCCTGGGATAAATTAAAGAAGACCTCCAAAGAATGAAAGACTTATTGAGTGTATGGCTTAGGAGACTCAAAATTGTAAAGATAGTGCTTTGATAAAATTGACCTACAGACCTGATACAACCCTTGCGAAAATCTCATATGAAACACAATCACTTGTCAATGCAATCGTCTATCAAAATTTGAGCAGGCATTGTGGTAGACCTCAACAAGAAAATCTTAAAATATATACGGACATATAAAGGACTGTGAACAGCCCAAGAAATTTTATGAAGTAAAAATAATAACCAGTTCTAAATAGATTTTAGGGAGCTATAGACAAAACAAATTTGACAAGATATTGACAACTGTTTGAAGCTGGGTGATGATTACTGAGGGTTTACTATTTTACTTTCTATTTTATTGAATGCTTTAAATTTTTGAAGTGTAAGCCAAAAAAAAA
>NW_004524829.1:2182139-2188084 GCF_000260255.1 Octodon degus | reverse complement strand
AAGAAGAAAGACAGGAAGGAAAGTGGGGGTGTGTGGGGGGAGAGAGAGAGAGACAGAGAGAGACAGATAGAGACAGAGACAGAGACTAGCATTCCTGTACTGTAATTTTGAAAAAAATGAAGTTTACTGGTACAATTTAGATACACATAATGATCAAATTCATCATAGAGTTATATTTATACATGACATATCTTAGACCTTCTGTTTTCCCCATTCTCCCCTCCTCTCTGTAACCCTTCTTCACCTTATTTGCAAAGTTTTGTTTCCATTTTCATCATTTTTTCTTTTATCTTCTACTTTCCCTGTTCCTTCTTTCCTTTGAATAATTACTTCCTATTTCACAATATCAATATACATTTTAGTTATTTTTTACATTTAAGTTTCTCACACCAGATATCAAATGTGATATATATGCATCTGCTTGACTTATTTCACTTCAGACTATGGTCTCAAGGGCCATTCATTTAGCTACAAATGTCTTAAGATTTCCCTTTTAATGAGTGAGTAGTGCTTCATTGTGTTAAAAAAAAACCCTCATCTTTTTAAAAATGTATTTTAGTACAGGGTCTACATGTTCTCACTACATAGATTGGACTAGTAGTGATCCTCCTGTTTTCAGCCTCCCAAGTGCTGTGATTATAGGCTTGTGCCACCATCCAAGTCTCAAGCGCTGTCTCAGCATGCCCTGGGGGTAGGGACGGCACAGCATGTTGGGTACATCATTTTTATCCATTCCTCAGTTGATGGGCTTTTAGATTGTTTCCCAAATTTAGCTATTATAAACTGTGCTGCTGTAATATGGGTATGCATATATTTCTCTGGTATGATGCTTTTAATTCTTTTGGGAAGATACCAACAAGGGAAATACCTGGATCAAATGTAACCTGTACTCCTAGATTTTTGAGGAGTCTCCATACTGATTTCTACAGTGGTTGCATCAGTCTACACTCCCACCAACAGTAGATAAGTGTTGAGCCCCAACACAGTACTGCCAGATTTTTGTTATTGGTTGATTTTTGATAACAGCCATTCTCTCTGGAGTGAGATGGGATCTCAGCATTGTTTTAACTTTCATTTCTTGGATGACCAATGATGTTGAACATTTTTTTTTATGGTTTTATTGGCCATTTGTACTTCTGAGAAGTGTCTATTCATCTTAGAAGTGTCTACTCATTTAAGACCCAAAACTTTGGATTGGTTCTTTATATTGGGGTGTTCAAATTTTTTTGTAATTTATTATATATTCTAGATGTAGGTTTTATATCTGAAGAAAAACTGGCTAAGACATTTTCCTACTCTGTGGATTGTCTTTTCACCTTACCAACTTCTTTGGCTGTGCAAAATTTTTAATAAGATGAGATTCCAATTGATTTTCTGTAGTATTTCCCATGAGGCCAGGGTGTTTTGTTCATGAAGTGTTTGCCTATACTTACATCTCCAAAATTCTACCTATTCCCTCTTCCACCATGTTTAGTGTTTCTGTTTTAATATTTAGATCTTTGATCCATTTTGATTTTAGTTTACTGCATAGTGATATACTTGGGTCTAGTTTTAGTTTTTCACTTACAGAAAGCCAGTTTTTTTTTTTTTTAATGAAGGATTTGAACTCAGACCCTTGTGCTTGCCAGGCAACCGCTTATTCTACTGAGCCATCTCCCCAGCCCAGATAACCAGTTTTTTGAGCATAAGTTATTAGACTTTCTTCCTTTCAATAGATATATTTGGCCTAGTTGTCAAAGATAAAATAGCTGTGTGTTTGAATTTGCTGGTACATCTTCTGATCTGTTCCACTGATTCTCAGGTCTTTATTTTTTTGATTGTTCAGTATCATGCAAAATTTATTTTTTACATTTATTTTTCTCTTTCATTTATGTATTTGCTACAAGGGTCTCACTAGACTTCTATTGGTCCTCCTGTTTTCAGCCTCCCCTGCACTGGGATTACAGGTGTGTGTCACCATGCCCAGGCTTGGTTGCTGGCTCAGTATTCCCTGGGGGTGAGGCTAGGGACAGCTCAGCATGAGGGATCAGTGATCAACTCCTACTCCCTGTGCTTACCAAAGCAGGTGCTTAGTCCACTGAACTATCTCACTGGCTGAGCTATTATGCTGCTTTAACACAGTAACTCTGTAGTATAATTTCAAGTCTAGGATTGTGATGCATCTTGCTTTGTCTTTGTTGTCTAGAACTTTCATGCTATTCTAGGTCTCTTCTGGTTTCAGATGGGTTTTAGGAAAGTTTTTGCTAGTACCGTGAGGTATGGTAATGGTATTCTGATTTGGATTACACTAAATCTATATAATGGTTTTGGGAGTATGGCCACTTTTGCTGTTGGATCTTCCAACCTATGAGCAAGGGACAGTTTCCATTTTCTAATACCCTCTTTTTATCTACTTTTTCAGAATACTGCAGTTTTCAACATGGAGATCCTTTACTTCCTTCCTTAGATTAATTCCTAAGTGTTTTATTTTCTTTTTAATGCTATCATGAAACATGTTTTTTTCCTAATTTCTCTGTCAGTGAATTTGTTAACTATGGATATGTTCTTAATACTGGACACAAACTTGTCCACATTATTCATTAGATCAATGTCTAGGCCTTCTAAATTTGGTTCATACTTACCAGGTAAGAGAACTCAAGCTTTGATCTTTCATAAAAAGTGGTAATGAAGAATAAGGAAAATGTTGGCAGTTTATTTTATTTTTTTTATAAATGACCAAGTATTGTAGCTCTATGCAAAATGTCAGTGATAAGTAAGCCCCTCTTCTTTGTTGAAAATCAACTAGTCATATATAAAACGTTTATTTTTTCCAAGTTATCCTGAAGAACTATCTTTTCAAAATCCTCCCTTTGTTTGAAACTTGTAATGTATGAATGCTAGAAATGGCAACTGCAAGCTGCAATCTCATGATTTTGAAGGTGGGACAGTATATCATGCACATTAATATTTTCCTGTTACAGAAAGTTGTTCACTTAAGAACTATGCCAATCTTCTCCTTTATAAAAAGCAAGAATTTATAGACTGATTCAGTATCTACACAGCAAAATGATTTAGAAACTCCTCCTCATCCAGTATCCAACAAAGTTTTTGACAATTCTGAAGATAACCAATACAGAGAAAATAAAATAAAGTCAAATGATCATTTGCACATCAAATATGTTGATGTATGTGATCCTTTGTAAAAATGAATATTCTCAAGTTCTACTCCTAGGCATTCTGATTTTGCACTTGTAAAATAACTTTTATAATTGGCTCTGATAATAACTACTTTTCTTCAGTGAATAATTAAATTCATAAAGTGCTTTACTCAGTAGCAATTCATAAAGGGAGCAACTGCTTATTAAGATCTAATGGTGCACCACAGCACCAAAGTTGGTTGGGGACCAGCCAGAGAGGACCTCCACAGCAATGTACCTATCAGAAAGAAACCAAGCACAGAAACCAGACCCAAGACAGACACAGCTGTATGAGTTTGAACTCAGAAAATCCAACCTGGTAAGCTGAGGCATACTGCTAAACCCTTATCTTCATAAGTATTCTCTCTCTCATAGGAGAGAGGAGGCAACAGGTAACTGGGGTGAACTAGTCTGCCTGAAAGATAAGAGGTACATCAGGGGAGGTTACCAGGCAGAACTTAGGGGAACTAAATTAAACACATATTCCCAATTTAATGTTTGCTTAGCTATACAATCATAATGTTTTCTTTTCTGGTTTAAAACATAAACTCATTAGATACAAAAGTTTGTCAATTGCTAAATCTGACCATCTATTATTAGTGTTGCTAATTGTTGTAATGTAAATAGAAAACTGTAACTGCCTTAACCACATGGTCTCTCTTGAATAATAATATTGGTAGGTGCTTAGATAATAACTGAACAAAAGCTATACACCAAAGGTCAGAAGACAGTACTATACAAAATGACAAAGAGGAGGAGCAAAATGCATTCTCAGGCCCTGAGCCCACCTAGAACAAATGCAGGAGACACTAGCCTAGAAGAAATTGGAAGTCATATACCTGAAATCTCTGAAGTAATAGCGTATGAAGTAAAGAAACAACTGCAGAAAGGTATAGAGGAAGTCAGATTAGAAATAATCTCTGAAGTAAAAAAGGAATTATAACTATAATGAAAGAATTACTAAGTTTTTCTAAAGAAGAAATTGATAAAAAAATAGAGAATAGAAAAATGATAGAAACCTTCCATGAGCATTTTAGAAAAGAAATAGAATGCATGAAGCAGATTTAAAGAGATATTCAAGAGATTAAAAACTCAATTAAAAGTTGGCAACATCATCTGAATGAAAGTGAAGATAGATTTTCAGATCTTGAAGATACCATTGCAGCTAGTGAAAAGGTAAGGAAAGATCTGCTAAAAACAACAAGGATGCAGGAAAAAAATAATTCAACATCTGCAAGATGATACAAATGTTATTATGGACAACATAAACATAATTGGTATCAAATGATATAAAAAGAATATGGACAGTAGTAACAGCAGAAAACTTCCCAAATGTGGGGAAACAATCTGACATTCAGTTAACCAAGGCATATAGAACTCCAGATAACATCAACCCAATTAAAAGCACACCCAGCCATGTAATAATCAAGATTCCAGAAATTCAGGACAAGATCAGTATATTACAAGCCACTAGAAAAAAAAGAACAGATCACATTTAAAGGAAAACCCATCAGAATGACAGCAGAATTTTCTTCTCGGATCATCAAGCCAAGAAGAGCATGATGCAAATTACTCTAAGTTTGCAAGAAAACAAATTCCAACCCAGACTGATGTATCCCTCAAAACTCTCTTTCAAGTTTAATGGAGAAGTAAACTACTTGCTTGACACAGAGCAACTAAAGAAGGTCATGATGATCAAGCCAACACTAGAATTTCTAAAAGAAATTCTAGAGAGGGATCAAAATGACCACAACTCCATGAGTGAGAATGGAAAGAACCCACCAAACAGGGCAAACAGTTAAACTCAGGAGAAAAATAAGTAACTATCATCAGGCAAATAACATGTAAAACATAGGTCAATACATCTCAATTGTAACTATCAATGTAAACGGACTCAACTCACCAATTAAAAGAAATAGACTGGCATAGTGGATTAGAAAGTGAAATCCAACAATGTGCAGTAAACAAAAAACAAACTTAATGTATAAAAAAATTCACAGGCTAATATCAAAGGATGGAAAACAATGCTACACTCGCCAGGACCACAGAAAAAAGCAGTGGTAGCAATCTGGTTTGCAGACAATCTGAACTTCAATCCAAGAATTATCAAATGAATTGAAGAAGGCCACTATATACTGGCTAGGGTAAAAATACAAAAGGAACAAGTTTCCTTCATAAATATATATGCACCAAACATGGGAGTACCCAACTATATAAGACAATTCTTAATAGACATGAAGCCTAGCCCAGGTCCGGTGAGTGTGCGGTGAGCTTCCTGCTATCCTGCACAGGCGGAACCAGTCCCAGCCCAGGTGCAGCGTGGGCCGGACCCTATTCCAGCCCCTTGGGCTGCCCCGCACCACACCGCAGTGCCTCCCCCACCCCGCCCGCAGAGTAGGATTTTCTGCCGAGTTCTGGGAGTCCCCAGACCCAGTCCTAGCCAGGTCTGGTGAGTGTGCGGTGAGCTTCCTGCTACCCTGTGCCGGCGGGACCAGTCCCAGCCCAGGCGCAGAGTGGGCCGGACCCTATCCCAGCCCCTTGGGCCACCATGCACCCCTCCGCAGTGCCTCCCCCACCCCGCCCGCGGAGTAGGATTTTCTGCCGAGTTCCGGGAGCCCCCAGACCCAGTCGTAGCCCAGGTCCGGTGAGTTTGTGGAGAGCTTCCTCTTCCTCCAACTTCACCTTGCCCCCTCCAGGCACAGCTCAGGCCTGGCATACATGCCTGAGGTGTAATCCTGCAGCTGCAACCTCTGCAGGGGAGAGTGTAGA
>NW_004524829.1:2140452-2178239 GCF_000260255.1 Octodon degus | reverse complement strand
ATTGGATTTGAAACTGTCTCATTGCTATCTGTTTATCAATAAAACTTTGAAAAAAATAGACATGAAAAATCTAATATCCAATAACACAATCTTAACAGGAGTCCTTAACACCCCCTTATGCCAAAGAAAATGTCAAGCAGACAAAAAATTAACAAATGGTTAGCAGAACTGAACCAGACCTTGGGACAAATGAACTTAGTAGACATATGCAAAGTGTTCCAACCAACATCTGAATACACATTGTTTTCAACTGCATATGGGATGTTTTCTAAAATGGACCATATACAAGTCCACAGGTTATGCTTAAGTATATGCAAGAAAACAGAAATTATCCCATACATATTATCTGACAACAGTGCAATGAAAGTGGAAATAAATGACAAAAGAAATCACAAAATCCCCCACAAATACATGGAAAATAAACAGCACTCTCTTCAGTAGCCAATGGGTTGCAGATGAAATTAAACAAGAAATTAAACAATATGTGCAATTTAATGAAAATTCAAGCACAACTTATCAGAGTTTATGGGATGCAATAAAAACAGTTCTTAGAGGGAAATTTATAGCTGTGAACTCACACATTAGGAAAACAGAATGGGAACAAATAAATACACTAATGCTGTACCTCAGACATCTAGAAGAAAAAGAGAAAATCAAACCTGAGGGTCAAAGAAGGGAGGAAATTACAAAGATTAGAGCAGAAATTAATGTAATCAAGATGAAGAAAGCAATACAAAGAATTAATAAATCAAAAAGCTGATTCTTTGAAAGATTAAATAAAATTGATAAGCACCTTGCTAACCTCATCAAAAAGAGGAAAGAAAAAAACTAATTCAAGGAATAAGGAATGAAAAGGGCAAAATTACCACAGACCCAGTGGAAATTCAGAAAATCATCAATAGCTATTTTCAAAATCTTTACTTTCACAAAATAAAAGGCAAAGAAAAAAATGCACAGATTCCTAGAAAAGTACAAATTACCAAAATTGAATCAAGAGGATATAAGAACTGTCAATAACCCAATAACAGCCACTGACATTCAAAATGTAATTAAAAATTTACCGACAAAGAAAAGCCCAGGTCCTGATGGATTACTGCTGAATTCTACAAGAAATTTACAGAAGATGTAATCCCAATACTCCTTAAACACTTCAATGAAATTCTAAAGGAAGCAGTGCTCCAAAAATCATTCCTGGAGGCAAGAATCATACTGATACCAAAAACCAGAGAAAGATGCAACTAAAAAAGAGAACTACAGGCCAATCTCCCTCATGAACATAGATGCAAAAATCCTCAATAAAATCCTAGCAAATAGAATACAGCTAGGAAGATTAAGAAGATTATACATGATGATCAGGTAGGATTCATATTAGGGATGCAAGGATGGTTCAACATACACAAATCTGTAAGTGTAATACATTATATCAATAGAGCCAAAATAAAAAACCACATGATCATCTCAATTGCTGCAGAAAAGGCTTTTGAATCATTAGTGAGAGCCATTAGACGAGAGAAAGAAATAAAAGCAGTAAGAATAAGTAAACAAGAAGTTAAAATATCATTAGTTGTCTCATTGCTGTTTATCAATAAAATTTAAAAAAATAAAGGCATGTGCAATTGCTGCAAAAAAATATCCTTAGTTTCAGATGATATGATACTCTACTTGGAAGACCAAAAAACCTTCAAGAAGCTCCTAGAATTAATAAACAAGTTTAGTAGCACAGCAGGATAAAAAAACAATGCCCAAAAGTCAATAGCATTCCTCTACACAGATAACAAACATGCTGAGAGAGTAATTAGAGAAATAGTACCTTTTACAATCGCTTTGCAAAGAATGAATACTTATGAATTAATCTAACTAAATAAGTAAAAGATCTATTCAATGAAAATTATAGTACTCTGAAAAAAGATATAGTACAGGATCTCAGAAATTGGAAAGATATTTCTTGCTCCTGTATAGGAAGAACCAACATTGTGAAAATGGCCATACTGCCAAAATTGTTATACAGATTTAATGCAATCCTTATCAAGTTACTACCAACATACCTCACAGACCTAGAGAAATCATTCCTAAAATTTATTTGGAACCAGAAAACACCTAGAATAGCAAAGACAATCCTGGGCAATAAAGACAAGGCAGAAGGCATTACAATCCCTGACTTGAAATTATACTACACAGCTACTGTGATAAAATCAGCACAGTATTGGCAAAACAATAGACCTGAGGATGAATAAAATAGATTGGAAGACCCAGATACAACTTTAAACAAACTCAGCCACCTTATCTTTGACAAAGGGCCAAACACATTTGCTGGAAGAAAGATAGCCTGTTTAACAAATGAAGCTGGAAAAACTGGCTCTTCACATGCCAAAAGCTAAAACTTGACCAGGGTCTATAGCCATGCACTAAACTAAAATCAAAATTGATTAAAGTTCTAAACATTAAAATAGAAACACTAAACCTCCTGGAAGAAAAAGTATGTGAAAACATTGAAGACATAGGGATAGGTAAACATTTCATGAACAAAAATCAAACTGCACGGGCAGTACTTGAAAGAATTAACAGCTGGGACCTCCTCTTACTGAGAAGTTTCTGCAAGTCACAGAGTGAAAAGACAACCCACACATTTGTGAAAATCTTAACTGATAAGCACTCAGATGAAGGTCTTCTACCTAGAATTTATAAATAACTAAAAAACATTAGGGCCCCAAAATTTAAGGACCCAATCCAAAAATGGGCACCTGAGATGAATACATGCTTCTCAGAGGAAGAAATACAAGAGGCAAATAAATATATGAAAAAATGCTCCACATCACTGGCCATTTAAGAAATGCAAATTAAATCAACACCGAGATACCATTTCACCCCACAAAGAATTGTTATAATAAAGAAATTAACCAACAACAAATGTTAGAGAGGCTGTGGGGGAAAAGGAACGCTTCTCCACTGCTGATGGGAATGTAGACTGGTGCAACCATTATGGAAATCAGTGTGGAGACTCCTTAGAAAACTAGGACTGGAAATCCCATTTGAACCAGCTATTTCCCTACTGGGAATTTTCCTAGAGGATCTGAAAACATCATATCATTGTGATACATGTGTGCCCATGTTTATAGCAGCACAATTTGTGATAGCTAAATCTTGGAAATAACCAAAATGGCCATCATCTGACAAATGCATGAAAAAGATGTGGCATTTTTATACAATGGAGTATTACTCAGCTATAAAGAAAAACAAAGTTTGTAGATAAGTGGAAGCAATTTGAGGATATATTCATAAGTGAAATAAACCAGACACACATGTGTAAATATTGTATTGTCTTCCTATTATAAGAACTCAAAATAAAAAATAAAAATTATAAGGTATAACAGTTAAACAGAAGGAGAGAATTTAAGGAGTTAACAATGAAGAGAGAGAAAGGAGAAGAGTTAGGAGATATGGCAGGGGCAATATCATACATTTATATAAACAAGATGGTTAAGGTAATAGTCCTAAGAATTTCAGGTTTTTGAAAATGGCATTTAATGGGAGAGAATTCTCACCCTGACCAACTCTATGTGCTGGTACCTGTGACCTAAGCAACTACATTGCAGACAGCAACATGCAATACTAAAATCAAGCTTAAAATGCCTGTCATTTTGATCTTCTATATGCATCCTGCTTCTAAAGTCATAGCAATTATTGCCATACTCTCTTTAACGTAAATGTGAGTTTAAAAAAATATTAAAAGTAAATAAGAGAAAAGAAAAACAAAACATCATAGGATCGTCCTCCTACAATGTTGCATACAGTTTGATTTCTAAATTTCTGTGTTAAAAACATGTAATTTTTTTAAACATTATATAGGAATTTAAATTTTAGAATATCCATGGTTGTTGGAAAATAACAGTTCCATTTTATGTGTAAGGTGTTTCATATTCAGACAGATAGTGATGTTAAGCCTAATGGCCTCTGTTACAGGATAATAATATCATTAAGCTTCTCTTCTGGATGTTTTACAACTAAAGGTTACAGGCCAAAATTAGAGAAAAAGAGGGGCTACAAGGATAGCCAATATTTTGACCCTAGCCCTTCAAGGCCAGTGAGAACAAAGGGCATAAGAGAACCTCTGCTCTGACATCTTATAACTTAGTGGTGTCCAAAATTTTCTGATCAAGGAGATTATGGGGCCATACAGAAAAATGATCGATGATGTATAGTGTGCCAGGGAGAGTCACCTAGAGAGAAAAAATTCTCTCAGGCTTTCACAGAGAGCAAATTGTTCAAGCAATGGCTGTGACTCATCCAGAGGGCTGACACTGACAAAAGATCTACAAAGTGCTGTACATGGACATGGTTCCAGGGTAAATCCTGGAAAAAAAAAGATTTTTGAGGGTATTTAATAAATCTGAGAGGATTTGAATGACCTTGTCAAACAGCAAAAGTTATATTTTTAGTTATATACATCTTGCTTTAACTTGGTCTTAGCCATTCATCAGAAAAGTGTTACCACGAAGTATTAAAAGTGAAGCTATATTAATATGCTGAGCTGTAAAAGGTTGAAGTCAACAACTTCTGAAAATTGCCAGCTGTGCTCATAGCACACTACTATTATGGACCATTAGACTATATTGGATTAGTGTGTTGCACTCAAGTATCTACATTCTTTGGTCTGCCATCAAGTATGAAAAGGTCCTTTAAAGACTTCCCCAAATATAGCTTCTCTAGCTACAGTGGAACATCCATCCCTGACAAAACAAAACAAAAAAGGGGATATAAATAAAGGACCATTTTGCCATAAAAAATCTATCTATCTATCTATCTATCTATCTATCTATCTATCTATCTATCTATCTATCATCTATCTATCTATCTATCTCTATCCATCTATCTATCGGTATACACAAAATAGGATAGATATACAGCTGTTTTCTCTTAGCTCATGCGTTGAGGAGAAAGACTTGTACTAATATTGTTTTAGGCAAGATATCATGTCTGCATCTTGCCCTCTGAATACTACTACAAAGACAATAATATGCAATGTATCAATTATTGTAAGTGTTCTACTAACCTGTTTTGAAACTGTTTCATTGCTACTTTATTTTTTCTCATTAAAATGAGTAAAATAATAGATCTAATGGTGCTACAGAATACTTTCAAATCAATGGAAAATTCACATGCTTAAGTTCCTTTCAGCTTCTGGCTAATCAGGTTCCCTATCTTCTTATGCACTTATGGTACAATTGAAGTCTTCATAACACAGTTTCTGCCACAAATCTGCCTTAATCTGCTTTTAAATTCTGGGTGAATAACATTAACGGGACCAAAAATGGAAATACGACCTAGAGGGAGGATACCAGGGGTTGAACTCTGGACCTTGAGCCTGCCAGGAAGGTACTCACATTGCTGAGCTGTCTTCCTGGCCCCTAGGGGAGGATTCTTATAAAATTACCAGGAACTCCACACAAAATATTTGATGAAATTTAACATCCATTCTTGGCTTCAAAATTGAACTCTCAACAAAAAAGTGCCTTGGAATAAGAGTGGGGCAAGTAGCATTTGAGTTGTGGCTCTGCCCCCTGCTGCCTGGGGGAGGCTTCATAAATCAAATAACCTCTTTGGCCTTTGGTTTCTTCACTTACAACACAAAATATTTTTTTTTATTTTTTTTTAAATTCTATCTAACCTGTAACCTATGACATAGTATTCAAAATGTTCATATTTACTTTAACGATATAGTTATAAAAATGGCTTTTCATTTCTTCTGGTTTCCAATATAATTTTTATTTTTCTTCCATTTTACAGTAGCTGCATTTTTTGAGAGAACTGAGCTTACCTTCTGCTTGCTGTAACTGGCACAGTGCTGTGCATGTGATCCATGCCCAAGGCAGCTGCTTGCTACTTGCCATTTCCCTGGCTGGAGGATGGGTTCAAAATCTCAGAACTCTCACCCCACTCTTCTTACCTAAGTCTCAACTCTAAAGATAATCTTGAGCTGCAGGATCAGCAACTACTTTCCTCACAACTTGGTCTGCTACTAACGGCTCATTCAACCCATATCTGAAGGTAAATCTATATCTCAGTGTGTCATTCTCATGAGCAAACACATGCTCTTTTCTAGTGAAGGCTATTTTCTATTACTTACAAGTGCAAATAGAAGGCCTGCTTAAAGTCAAAGTCCTGGGTTGCTAAATTCTTAGGTCAGAAATATCCAGGAGGGGAGCTTTTACTTCCAAATGATGTATCTGGTCTTTCTCTCTCAAGTATGACTGCTAAGTGATGGGAAGACTGAATATATCAAGGCTTGGGCCAAAAATGTTGGGTATACTCACAGGTAACAGATTGTTGGATAAGGGAGAAATTTTACACATATTTCCTTAGAGATGCTGAATATATCTTAGATAATCTTTACACCTTTCTATTTGGCACTTGAATGGTTTGCACCTTGCTGCCTAGGCTATCATGGGCACTTAATGCATGTTTATTTTTTTTAATTTTATTTTTTAATGATTTATTTATTTGGTACAGGGCCTCATGATGCAGCTCAGGCTTGTAGTGATCCTCCTGTGTCAGCATCTCCAGTTCTGGGATTGCAAGTGTGTGCCACAATGGCCAATTTTTGGTGTCTGACACATGCCTGGGGTTCTGGGACTGGCATGACATGCAGTATTGAGGATTGAATCTGGGTCCTTGCACTTGCCAGGCAGGTGCTTAGACCACTGAGCTATCTCCCTAGCCTAAAACATATTTATTGAATAAATGAATAATAATCAAAAAGTGGGTACAAAGTTGTGGAGACTTAAGAGAGTAAACACACATATCATGATTGTGTCAATAAGGCAATTTTGTAGTGCAAAATTAGGCCAAACCAATCTGGAAATCTTCAAGAAAACAGCATTCACAGCCAGGGTTTGTAAACCTGAGACCTGAGTCTCTGAAAACCAACTACAAACCTTAAGAAGGAGAAGTTCTAGTCAATGCAACAATGATGCCCAAAATCAGGACAGGAAAAAGTTGAATGAGTAAGGGCTATTCATGGTGTAAAATTCAGGCCACTATATTTTGACGCCTCACCTCTGTCTCCCATTGCATCCCACATACTTATCTCACCTGACGGAGCTTCTTCAGTCAGTCTCCTGCCTCTGTTTCCATCGCAGCTCATGGCATAATTCATTCAAGAGTAAATTTGTTTATTGACTTATTTTATCCTCCACTTGCTTCAGAAGTTTCCCATTTGATTTTCTGGCAACATGTGCAACATTACCTCACAAACTCTTGCAACCAAAGAACTTTTAAAACATATATTTGCAAGCCCACACAGGTGCCATTGAACATGAGGATACAGTTGCACTTTTAAACAACAGGACAACAGTCTCCTCCCAAGTGAGGCTCTCAATTTAAAATCTCAGGAGAAAAAAAAGGGACATAAATGAAATAAACTTATTAAAAGAATCTCTGGCAGTTGGGGCATGAAGTTAAATAAAATTTTATGGCATTCATTTCTACTTTTACTTTACAAAATTTTGTCCCAAGATACCTCGGATTCAATTTTCTTTTTCTCGTTTATAAAAGAAATGTGATGCTTCTATATCCATTTCCGTCAAGCATACAAAATCAAGTGTTTCTGAAATGCTAAAAAAAATTGAGGTCAGTATAAAATTGGTATTAAAATAAATAATTTCTTTCCTTCAAATAACTTTTCACCTACATGATCTCATCCTGCTTTACACTACTGCCTGTGATAGGATATCAAGTAATGAGGCTCTAAAGCTCAGAAGAACCACATTTCAGCTAAAAGGAGAAGCACATTTCAGCTAAAAGGGGAATAAACAAAGCTGGCTAGTTTCACGGGGCAAGGAGTAATATAGTAAAGTATAAATACTCTGTAAACTGAGCTGAGCATAAGGGTTGGAAATTCTTTCTAACACAGGGAAAAACAATGATTATCTCAGACTTTCATTGGAAATAAAGAGCAATCCCCATGATTTGATGATGATACTTTAAATATCCAGATTTATTGCCAATGACCTTGTGTATGGTGCTTACCTCAGAAGGATAAGACTTGACCAGTTGGCTTCTGTATAGTGCTCTAGATGCCAACCATTCTGGAGTTCTCTTTTGCCTTTAGTGTGCACCCAGGGAAAGACGACAGTCTCAGGTGAAGTCTAAGAAGAAGGAAGAGATGAAATGAGATCTTGGCTATATGTGATTCATTAACCTTTCACGGGGAGATGTAGGCAGAGGTCACCAGGGCCAAAGCTGAGAGTGAATCCCTCTTCACTTAGAAGTCTGTTGGCTGGCATGATGTCAGCTCACTGCAAGTGCAAGGCCTTAAGCCTTCCATCAGCAGCACCTGGCTTGCTGCTTCTGATGGATGAACAGAAATTAATTAAATGTGTCAGAGTTTTCTGGAAGAAATCCAGGTGACAAAATTCTCTGGAGTGAGTATAAAATGAACAAGTTTAGGAACACAGTTCCTTGCTCTTACTTTATGTCTCCCTCCATGTCTCCCCAGGAACATGCAATCATTCACAAATCACTCATCAAGGCAGGAATTGTGTCTGGGCTGAAAGCCTGGGGAACAGAACAGCACAAATATGCCTCCTACGCTCAGCCTGTGCTCTTCCCTTTCAAATGACATTTGACACATTTCCCTTCAAATGACACACGGTGTTTGCAGGTGAGGAGAAGGGATGGGTGCATCTCGGTAGGCCACGCTTATGCTGAAACTAAGGGTAACTGGCAGACTGCAGTGTAGGCTTCCAGCTCTTAAAGTTCACAGACACAAGGAGTGGAACATTCTCCATAGTGGCAGGACTGTTCTCCTCCTATAGAAAGTCCGGCAGGCTGTGGTCAGGACTAGATGTTCTGAGCAACACAAGAGACATATTGCTAGGTAAGTAGGTCCTTCTAGATCTCCTCCTGTGAAGGGCTGAGCTTCTTCTCTAACAATGTGTTGAGCATTTAATTAAGTAACTGGCTTGGAGAGGTGCCGTCTGTCTGGCTGATCAGTGCACCAGCACCTCCTTCTCTCTCTGCCTCAACCCAAAAAGAAAGATGTATATTTTGCAGCACTAAATGAAACAGTTACATCCAGGAAGCAAGAAAACACACAAATACATCAAAATAATTCTCATCAAGAGGTGAAGGGAGAACAATGAGGGGCACTTGTGAAGGCTGGGTACTGGAGCATCTTACTTCTTGGGAAAGAACCAGAATGCTGGGACAGGAAGCTCTGGGAACACTTAAAAATCTAGATTCTTTCTAGAGTAGAAAGAAATTAGAAATTATTGAATCTGCTTTTCTGAAATACTTGGTTAGTAAACTCTTTAATGCTTTATTTTTCAAATACTTCAGAATAGGCCTCATAGGGGGATGGAGAACTATGTGGCGCCTCTTGGCGTTGGGAAGGAGGTTGAGCCCTGTGCTTGGAGACTCCCTCAACTGAATTGCACAGGATAACTGGAGAAACACGATTTGAGCTCAGTTTTAGATGAGGAAAAAGGGTCTTAACCATCAATGGAGGCATAGATTAAAAGATGTGTGTGTGTGTGTGTGTGTGTGTGTGTGTGTGTTAATACAATGGAGTACTACTCATCCATAGAGAAGGAAAAACTGGGAACTTTTATAGGTAAATACATGCAATTCAAGAACATACTCATAAGTGAAATAAATCACACCCATATGTGTAAACATCATATTCTCTCACTAGTGTGAGAAACTGAACAAGTAAATAAAATGTACAATAGATATTGTGAACTGGGAAGAAATCTCAAAAGACAAGACAAATCTGTGCTAGGGAAAAGGGAAAAGGAAGAAAAGGAGAAGAGAAAGAACATGTATACACTGGATATTAAAATAGTTATACAGCTAGTTTCTATTAGTTCATTGAAAGGGACAGATTGTATTAATATGGTTTAGACAAGATATCTTGCCTACATCTTATATTTGGAATATCCACTATGAAGATAGCAATATTCATTGGAACTCTTCTCCTAACTTGTTTTGAAACTCTATTTCATTGTTATTTTTATCTTTTTCTCTTTAAAGAGAGTGGGGGGCACAAGACCTGATTTGTCAAAATGTGTTAACTTATTAAATAAAAAAGAGAATACAATTTAGTGGATTGGTATTTGTAAAAGTGTTAACCCTGACCGATCACCTTCTCATTTTCCAGGGAGGGCAAGATGAGAGAGTGAAAACATGAGATACACATGCGATGACATCAACTGCAAATATGCGTTTACTATGTTCAGGGAATTCTGCGGTGTATACCAAGGGGCCTTCCTAAAGCCTCCTTCAATCATACATGGGTGATTGGGGCACCATGGGTGGCTTGCCCTTGGGAGGTGGGGCCTGGTTGGTAGAGGCAGGTCACTGTGGGCACAATTGGGAAGGCTCTATTTCTCTTCTCAGGTTCTCCTTTCACTCTCTTTTTCCTGTCTGCCATGCCATGAGCATCTCCCTCTGCCATGTCCCTCTGCCATGCTGTTGGCGTCATCCAACTACAGACTGAAACATTAGCCAAAATAATCCTCATTCTCTTTTTTTGTGGCTGTCCAGTGCCTTACTGCAGCAATAAGAGAAATACTGAAGATAAGCAGCTTGCCCTGGAGATAATTTTCGTTCTATTTGGGAGAAATTCAAGATGACCCTATGTTTTAGTCTCTTTTCTATTGTTATAGGAAAATACTTGAAATGGGCTGATTCATAGAGATGGACGTTTTATTTGGCTCACAGTTTCAAAAGCCCAATGGGCTGGTACTAATGTGTGTACAGCTTCTGTTGAGGTTCTTAAGGCATTTGTACTCATGGAAGAGAAGTAGGAGGGAAGAGGATGGGACAAAAGGTGGGTGAGCAAGAAAGGCATAGAGAGCATGACGTACTTTGTAATAACCTAACCTTGCAGAACCTTACTTCCTCAAGACCTACCTTTTGAGATAATTCAATCTTTGGAGAAATAATCCATTCATGAAGGTGGACCCCCAGTGACTTAATTTTACCCCCTAGTAGGCCCCATCTCTTAATTTCCCCTTACCTCTCAATGCTGTTTTAAGATTTGACCACATGAAGCATAGAAAAAGAAATTATATACCAGCAATAGCACCTTTAAAAAAGTCTGGCAACATAGACAGTGTTGAAATCCATAGAAACCTGTAAGTCAAGTGAGGAAGGATCCAGCAGAAGAATCAAGAAACAAATGCAGACTACAGTAGACTGTTGAACCTACACTTTGTAGCAAGGAATTCTTGCAGTTTAGAATAACAGGAAGAGTGGTTTCAGGTAGTATTAAATCTTAAATATTTATTTGAAGGATTTATTTTTTATTTTATGGGTGCATTACTGTCTTGAGCTAGGGGGTGTTTAAAGAATTAGACTTGAGTTTTAGAAAATTAGTCTGGCAAAGAATTTCAGAAGATACAAAGCTACCAACAAGTTGCAAAAACAAAATAGTGACATAGGTAAGATCAGTAGCCACTGAGAGACATATACAATGCAACCAATATAATACAACCAGCAATCACTGCCTGTGAAAAATCTTCATCAACTTCTAGTTCTAAAAACAGGCCCAGGATCAAACGTACTATGTGTGAAACAATTTAAGAATCTACTTTCAATTTTTTTTTCACGTATGTATTTGGTAAAGGGCCTCACTACGCAGCTCAGACTAGTGGTGATCCTCCTGCTTTCAGCCTCCCGGGTGCTCAGATTACAGGCATGTGGCACCATGCCTGGAATCATTTGCTGACTCAGCACGCTCCAGGGGTGGGACCAGCGCAGCATGTGGCACTTGGGATTGAACCCTGGTCCCTGCGCTTGTCAAAGCAGGCACTTTGTCCACTGAGCTTCTTTGTGGCCCTCTACTTCCAATTTTAAGGCCTGACTAAATTACAATGAGTCAAATTTTTTAAAAAATCACTGTGACCAATGTTTTCTTCATATGATTAAGAAAAGAAAGTGTCTGCTTCTCAGGGAGCTTAGAAGAATAAAAATGACAACATAAGTTTTATTGGAGTTTCCAACAGGTCTCAGACTAGGTAGACACAAGGTCAAAGTGGCATCGACATCAAAAGTCCCTCAAGGATTGAAGACTTTCACCTGCAGTGAGCATATGTGCTACCCCCCCTCCTGGAGTGCCTCTTGCCTATTCACAGCACTCTGCAGGCAGAGTTATTGGGTTGAACACACAGGCACAATGCTCAGGAGTTGCCCAGGTAAATATGAATTTCACACGATCATGTAGAGTTTTTAGTATGTTCCAAATGTTATATATCTTGACCACATCCCTATGCCCTTGGTGACATAAGGATCCTCACCTTGTCTTGGAGGGATGGGCAAGCATGACACCTGGCATTGCACAGGTAAGACCGGCAGTAGTTTACTATTTGCATTGATGAACAGCCCAAGTAGCAGGTGAGTGTGCACTGTGGAGGGTCACAGGGAGGCTGAATTTAGGGACAGAAAGAACATAAAGGGAGCTGTGGGAGATAGTTATAGGACCAGGAGGATGAGTGAACCTTGGCTCCTACAAAAAGATGTGATCAGTCTGTTTGAATAATTCTTTATTTTAATTATTTGTTTTATTTTATTTTATTAAATTTTAATAGACTGCAAATTGAAAATAAATTATTTACAAACATAAATGAATATAACAATAAAAACTGTCCAAAATAAAAATGAAGAAAGAATTTACAGATCAGTCATAATAGCTCACTGTGTCAAAACCAAGAAACTTATATTCATATAATTAGAATTCTCAAAGTAGAGTAGGCAATAAATATTTAAAGATTTAAAATTTCTGAATTTAGTTCAACTTATAATATCACATTTCCAAGAAAAATGAAACTTTTGCAGACATTTAAATAAAATCATACCAAGATACACAAAAATGAAATTGTCCAAAACTTCTTGTAAAGAAAAAAGTCATTAAAGCATATACATAAAAATACTAGCTATGGAAGAACTAAATTAAATAGCATCTTATTCCACATTAGAAAGAAAAAAGGGATCAAGTGTGTAAGAAACTAGATTAATTAAAGGACTGAAAGAAAAGATCTGTTCTCTTTGAATTTTATACTTAGCAAACATACCTTTGAAAACTAAAAGTAAGCTTTTCTAGTTATACAAACTTGAAATATTTTAATACCTCCAGAAGTAGCATATAGAAAATAACAAAGAGCATAATTCAAAATGCAAGAGAAGTTGCAGTATTTTTGGATAATTCTGAGGATGATAAGGAACTGAAGCCTATTGTTTGGCCACAAGCAGGGACTCTCCCAATATTCACCACAAGAAGTTGAGCATCATCTGTGGGACACGATAGGCAGAAGAGGACTTATATTTAGTCCATTGAAGACCTTATCAGTTCGAGATATATGTACTAATTTAAAGCCTTACACCACACTGTCATCCATTTTTTTCCTGCATTTAGGAAAGGGTCTCCAGGGTCTCCAGGGTCTCCAGGGTCTCACTACATGGATCAGATTCATAGTAATTCTCCTGTTTTCAGCCTCCTAAGTGTTGTGATACAGGTGCGGTCCACCATGCCCAGTCTCAATCACTGTCTCAGCGTGCCCTGTGGATGGGGCTGATACAACATGCCAGGGATAGAAGCCTGGCTGCTGAGCTCTGCCTTAGCAGGTGCTTTAGCCTGCTGAGCTAAAAGATTTGCCCCCATCATACATTGTTTACCTCCAAATGAAATTGAACTGGGTGTTCTCTATTTCTACTTGGTTACCTTTCCTCTGGTGATTACTTTATATGATTGTAGGGAATTGGCCTTTTATAAAGCTCTGCTACCAGTGTCATCCTTCAAAATCTGCTATGCTTCCATTATAACTTTCCCACCACTAAATATGGCTTCTCTGCATGTCTGAGTCTGTACCTTGATCACAGGGATGGAGATCTGCAGCAGGATCCATGGACCCTTCTGCACATTGATGCTTCCTTGCCTGGAAGGGCCTAAGGAATAAGAAACCTATGATCAAAACCAATCACCACGTGGGAGCAGTGTTGCCCAAGCTTCTCTTCCTCACGGCTTTTATTTTAAAGCTTGAAAATAGGGCATCAGGCTATGCTACGGAGCACAGGATATCCCAAAGTCTCTGTTCTTCCCCCAGTCTTTCCTGCACAAAGACTTTAGCATAACTCCTCTTCCACTCACCAGACATGCAAAGGCTCCCAAGTGCAAGACACTCATGGGGAGTGTCACCACATTTCCCCTGCATGGCCAAGATTCCCAGTAAAGTGGCTCGGGGCCTTCATGTGATAGCCAGAGCTACTCTCAGGCTGATGGGAGCCCATCAGATGCTGATTTGTGCTCTTTTCTTGGCTTTATGGGACGCTGTAGACAATCAGTTTTGTGTTCTGTGTTGCTGGCTTTTAGTCTTGGTGTGCTGGTAATGCCTTTGGCATAAAAACAAAAATATCCCAAATTATGAAGGCAAAGATACTTGGTGCTTAGTCACACTGACAGCATTGAGGATGCTCAAAATCTCAGGGTTTTTGCTTGTTTGCTTCTGTCATAACTGGCAGGAACTGCTCCCTCTTTATGTACTTAGGCCCTTTTATGGGATGAATTAAAAGTGCAGGACTCTGAGATCCCATTGATAACAGCCACAATTATTAATTATTATTCATATGACAAACACCTCCTGAGAAACAGCTGCATGTCCGCATTCTGATGAGGAGAATGGAGGATGCGTTTGTTTTTTGGAGCTCTTGGTTCAGTGGAGCCCCATCAGTCTGCATAAGAAATGAGTCAGGCTTCTGCACTGGCCACAGAACCGGAGTCTCCTATCAGTAATTTAAGCTGGAACACAAAAGGCAGATAATTTAACTCAGAGCCATGTCATATGGTCCTACAACTTCACTTGTTCACCATGTCTTCCAGATAATATCAATAACCATGTACCTTAAACCCTCTTCCTTCTCATTCACATCTAGCTCTGTACTGAGTTTCATTGCCTCTCACAAGCACTGAAAAGTGATACTCCTGTGGCCTCTTTTGCTGGGAGCCCCGTTCCCTCACCCTGCTTTTCCTATTGTTAACTTCAGCCACACTGCTCAATTTTGGAGCCACTAGCACACCATTTAATGCTTGAAACATGGGTAGTCCAAACTGTAAATTATGCTCAAAGAACACAAAGAGATAGGTTATAAAATATCTAAATAATTTTTTACCTTAACTGTATGCAAAAATCTATTGGACTACATACAATATATCATTACAATTAATTTCACATTTTTAGTAAACATCTTTAGAAAAAAAATTTAGGAAAAAAATCTCACTATCCAGAATTTTTGCCCTATATTTATTTTATTTTCTGTGTTTATTTTTAACATAACATCTTTTATTATGTAATTTAAATTCTGTTTTGTTTTTTCATTGGGAAATAAATTTATATACATTATAAATAAATAATTTATAGTGTACAAGGTGGTGTTTTGAAATATGTACACACTATGGAATGACCACGTTAAGCTAGTTAACATGTGCATCAGCTTACATTCTTGTCTTGTAGTGAGGACATTTAAAATCTGTCTTGGCAATTTGCAAATGTGTATGACATTTCCACTAACTATAGTCATCATGTCTGTGATGGTTTGGCTTAGAAGTATCTCCCCAGTATGTATATGCATAAGGTGTGCTTTCCAAGCTGTGGCACTTCCAGAAGCAGATGGAGCTGTGAGAAGGCGGGACCTACTTAACAACAGGTTACTGAAAGTGTGTCCTCAAAGGAGATGTTGCGGCCTGCCCTTGTCTTTCTTCTTGCCTCGCCTTCTCTACCATCTGTCCCTCCCATGATGAGCTGTGGTCCTAAGTGACAAAGCCCTGCAATCATGGACTATCACCTCTGAAACCATGAGCCAATGTTTCCTCCTTTTTTAAACTCAATTTTTTCATGTATTTTGTCAAAAAGAGGGAAAATGAACACAATGATATACAATAGATCTCTTGAGCTCTTTCTTTTTCTAAATAAAATTGGAGGCCTCTTGTTGGGGCAGGAAAATAACCCTCCCATGACCCCACACACTGAGAACCTCAGGAAGTTCAATCTCCAAACCAGAACACATGTTGGACCAGGATGGAGCTGTGAAATCACCTGAATTAAAATTTTGTGCCACTATGTCCCTTTCCCAGAAATTACAGGACAGATACAAGCTTGGCCCTAACTCTGCTTTGAGTGGAAAGAGTAAAAACAAAAGAAGGCCTCTTTCTGTTGACATAGCCTCCTTGCTACCTGGACCCACTGAAGATTAGTGGCGGCATGAGAGAGGAGGAGGCATGTCTGGGCCTATGGCTAGCTGGAAAAAAAAAAATCAAAGAAACACAATGCATGCAGGGAGGCTGGAGCCTGGGGGAAGAGATCAGATGGAAATCAAAGTTCCAAGTTGTTAAAACCTGTTTTCTGGTCCCATTAGCCTTTACTTGCAAAACATCAATTCAAAGATACAATTATTAAGACTGTCACATGGTCATCACAGAGCATTAATCCTCATAGGGGCCCTTCTGAGCACAGGGGTCCTGCTGCGACTGCCCTATTTTCACGTAGTGGCTAATGGCTTTTGGTGTAATTTTTTTTTTAAGTGTAGACAATGGTTTATTCTTTGATCTTTTGAGAACCTGTTTGGGATTGAACGATGAGGGCAGGGGATCTAGATAACATGGGAGGACCATGCCAGCTGCTGCAGAATAAGGATTTCCTCCCAGAACAGGTGATCAGAAACTCCAAGGAAAGGGGTGCAGGGCCTGCTGGGTGAGTGATGAGGCCAGCTCAGCCAAGAGGCAGGGAGGCCCAGACGCAACTAGGGAAGGGTCTTCAGTAAGCTGAGAGAGGGCAATGAGACGTCACCTGATCCTAGCCCTCCACTTCCTCTCTGGTTACAGGGACAGGGACTCCTGCTCACATTTGTGCAATCTGCTTTGTCTTTCTTGATGCTCCAATCAAGGCTGTTGCAGCCTGGCTATATCTTCTTTTTTTCCTCTAAGTTTTCTGTGGTCTCTCAGATATTTGTCCTGTGATTATTGAAGTATTCTTTTGTGTCTATTTTCCCGAGAAAGTGATAAAAATCACATGTGGGAAACCACTGTGTGAATCAAAGATACAATAATTTAACACATAAATGTCTTTAAAAGCAACCAACATGACCTCTGGTTACCATGATATATGGCTAAGAGTTCTCTCACACTTCTGATCCAGTGTCATTATATACAGATATTTGTTTCTATTTATTAAAATATTTTCCTGCTGTCTCATATGGAACTGCTTTTGAAGATTCCTGTGAGTCACAGCTGGAAAATTTCTACTTTGAAGTGCCCCATTTATTCATCTTTTGTCAGTGGCAGGCTCTTTATGCTTAGACATTTTATACTTTTCACAGTTATTTTGGAATCTATTTCATTTGACACTGAGTCCATTTATCACTGTGCACACATTCCCATTTCCCTTTTCCCTTGTTTCTCCACCTTGGCATTCTGCTAAGTTCATCAGAGTCCTTTTTCTCTTCCTTTCCCAATCGTACTGGGGAGCTCAGAAAGACAATGAAAGCCTGTTTCTCTCAAGTGCATTTGCTCTAACTTTTTCATGGACCCAGGTAGAACATATCAACAATGACTAGTGAAAGTTGGAGAATACAGCTTCTGAATTTGCCTAATAATAAAATCAGCTGCTCTCAGATATAAATCTGAGAGTGGGTGGTTCATTGAAAATATATTAGCTCGACTCCGTGTAGGACCTGCTGTGTTTGCTGCTCCTGCTTGCTTGTTAGTGTTCTCCCGGGTTTTCTCTGCAGCTCCGTTCAGTCAGTTTTACATCAAGTTGTGTAAGTGAGCAGTGAGCAAAGCTGAAAAGCCGAAGACTCTGAGATTGTTTAAATGAGAATTTTAACAAAAATCATCTTAGATGAATATTATTATTTTCATTTAACTGAACCTGAAGAGAAGGCAGTTCAGTAAAACAGAAAGCCAGATAGTTGATGTCTTGGGATTATTCTCTTATTTGATGAAATGGCAGGCACAATGTAGCTCAATAAAAACTGTGTACTTACTGGCTGATTTATGGCTACTGATGAAGCTGACAATACCTAAGTTCACATAATTGCATAGAGATAATCACCTTATAGAGCTTTGTACAAGTCAAAACTCCTTTAGATTTTTGTTTATTTATTTATGTTTTATTTTATTTTTTGGTATTTGGTACAGGGTCTACAAAGTCTCACTACATAGATCAGACTTGTAATAATCCTCTTATTTTCAGCCTCCTAAGTGCTGGGATTACAGGCGCACGCCACCATGCCCAGTCTCAATAGCTATCTCAGCATGCCCCGAGGGTGGGGCCAGCATGGCATGTCAGGGATCAAACCCGGGCTGCCGTGCTCTACCTAAGCGGGTGCTTTAGTCCACCGAGCTATCTGACTGGCCTTTTTTTTATTTTTGACAATTTTTTACACAAGCTTTCTACAATAAGTTTAAATTAATGTCATGACATGTATTCAACCTTTATAAATGTTCAACAGGTCCATAAAAAACATTATAATGTTTTATAGTATATGCCATTTAGTATATCTAAATATATTTCTTAAATTCATATTTTTATCATGTTTACTTATTTTCATACAATCTGTCAAAGTCTAAAAATGCATGAAAAATATCATTAGAATGGTTTTTGTTGGGCTTAGGGAGATAGCTCAATTGTCTAAACAACTGCCTGGCAAGTGCAAGGACCAGGGACTGATCCCCAGCACTGCATGCTCTGTCAGCCCCAGGCGCAGAGCCAGCCACCAGAAACCGGGTGTGGTGCAAAAGGCTATAATCTCAGCACTGGGGAGGCTGAGACAGGAGGATCACCATGAATCCAAGCTGCATAGTGAGACCCTGTAACAGATAAATAGATAAATAATTTTTAAAGAACTTATTAAAGAAGAATGTTCTTTTGTTAATTTCACTCTGCTTCATCTTTACTGCTACTGTCCTATACTTGGTCTCTAAATACTCATGACTTGCATCTTGTGTTTGGGTTGTACCTGGAATATCTGTAGAATCCATCTCCTCACAGCACTTAGCATTATTAATATTTGCCCCGATTTTCTACTCTGTGAGTCCTTACCGAAAGGCAACTTCCCTGTCTGCTGAACGACGGTCATATTCCTTCCTCATGGTGGCAGAGGTACTCTGAGTCACGGTGGAAGGCAACTGCTCCTGGGTCACTCCTGCTCGTCATCTCTGATTTATTAGAAAGACTGCTGGAGGCCTCTGAGGTGAATGTGAGCGTCTTCTGGTCCAACTGCTCCACTGCTCTTAAACTTCGTACTAGAAGCTCTTCTGAAATGTTGGCACTGTCCTGCTTGCCAAGCACTCTTTCCAGGGTTGCTATGATCATTCTTGTTCTGTGCTAATGTAGAAAAAAAATAGGTATTCAAATCCGTAAAGTATGGCTGTGAGATGCAGGAATGAAAATAATCCTGTCAGGGAGTAGGGAGCTATGAAAGCAGCAATTAGACCTCAATATAGGGATTAAAACACTTTTAAGACTTGGTGGAAAAATATCCTTCTAGCTTGAGAGCCAGGAAAGTCATGTATTTAGTCTGTAGATGGAATACTTTGGAATTTAAAAGTGAGGCAGGTAGGTTAAGCTTCCTCTGTCAGTACCCTGTAATTAGGAAATTCCAAATTTTTAATTTGTATGAAAGTGAAACCCTACAATTCCCCACCCTAACTAAAAATAGTTTTGTTGTTAAGATCTCAGTCACAGAGTTTGGGAAGGAATCAGTCACAGAGTTTGGGAAGACTCAACTAGATTGAGTCTTCTGAGCCTCACTGTACCCAACCCTCCCTGTGGTTGAAATTAACGTGTTGCATTGTCATGTATGTCATAGGAGTGGCGACATTTTAATCACCTGCAACACGTGAGTAAATCTGACCAGCGTTAATTGCTTTTCCTTAACAACTCCTTTACTCTTATCAATATTTTAATCCTATCTGTAGGTCTGCTATGTTCCCAGAAGCATGCTGATTTCTCGTTTCTAAAAGGAGAACTTTTCACACACCTGTTGTGAAAGAACATCTGGGAGTTGAAAGTCGAAATGCGTATCAAAAGGGAAGCAACCCAAATTTGGAAGCAATGGAGCATGGGCAATTTCATTTCAGATACCATCTGATCTAGAGATGATCTGAAAGTGGAATGTAACATATTTGGGCAATGCCTCATTTTTCTCACCCTCATTGACACAATTGTGTTGAAGATCCAGTTGGTGCACACAGCGGCTACCATCCGCAGCAAGAGAAAGCAAGGCTGTCTGCAGTATGTGAAGAAGAAAGCTATCCCCAAGACATGTTATTTGTTATAGTGAGAAGGCTGGGCACAGCCATCTGTTTCCTATAAATGTGTTTATTTTCCCACCCTGGAGGAACAGACCTTGGCTAAGGAGTCCCCCGTCACATCAGGAAAGCCATGATTACCATCAGACTCTTCAAGGGCTGGTGATGCAACTCACGCTGTTTAGTTTCCTCACTGTATAAATCAAGACACCTAGGCTTCACTAAATGTTTGTTCAAATGACTCATGTCCGCACAGTATTCGTTGCCTTAAAAATTTTTTTTTTCTACTGAGATTCAAAGGTAAAAAACATATGTATTTTTAGGGTAACTTTTATTGATGCATTATCAAAAGAACTGGCTTAAAAGTGAAACTTTATCACTATCTGCTGAAATCCAGGGCACCAAGGAATGGTCCTTGCAAACATGGTCTGAAGAGAGCAAGTTGGTCTGGCATTTTTGGAAAGTAAGCTGTCTATGTATTAAAAATACAGAGCTTTTGATCCAACAATGTACCTGCTAAGTCTATAGAAATTCTACAGAAATAAGTCTCCATAAGTAAAAGCATGTGGCTATTTAGCAAGATGGCATGATGGACTGTGTAACTTTTTCTCCTTAAAGATTAAATTTGAGATGAGTTATAAACGGCTAGGGATGCTCAGTTTCTTAGGCCAGTGTTGGTATTTCACTAGAGACAAATCTTACTGGCACTGGAGTAGGAGAGAGGAAGGCAAAAAAACTTGAACTCCAGTATAAAACTGAAGGTTTAGGATGAACTAGATTGAGTCTTCTGAGCCTCACTGTACCCAACAAAAGCTACTAAATCATCATGGGGATTTTATTGGAAGGAGGAAGTGACAGAATACAGTTGAGAGCAGTGAATAGAACAATTAAATTGTTTCATTTATTTTTATATCTCAACAACATAAAATACCTCATTTACAACAAGTATGATTACACACATATTCCTCTCTCTCTCTCTCTCTCTCTCTCTCTCTCTCTCTCTCTCTCTCTCCCACAAACTGTAGTGACAAATAAGTTTATTTGTTATTATTATTATTATTATTATTATTATTATTATTATTATTATATATTTTAGGGAAGGGTCTACAGGGTGTTCAGGGTCTCACTACTAGATCAGACTCATAGTGATCTGCCTGTTTACAGCCTTCCAAGAGCTGGGATTACAGGAGCGTGTCACCATGCCCAGTCTCAATTGCTGTCTCAGTGTGTCCCGGAGTCACGCCTGGCACAGCAAGCCTGAGGATTGAAACCCTGGGCCCTGTGCCTGCTTGCCAGCACTTTAATCTGCTGAGCAATTTGGCCGGCCCAAACAAACAAGTTTAATAAAAAGAAAACAATATAAAAATGATTAGGTTATGACTGCAACTCAGGATAGAGCACTTGTCTGCCATGTACAAGGCTCAGTTTGAGACTTCACACTGGAAGAAACATCACTACACAACCTGAATGACTATTGAGAGGTAAAGTGATGAATAAAGTATGGAACTTTATAAAACTTTTAAATTGTAGTGACTGCATTTATTAACCTGCAAGAATCTCATTTAGGTGAAAAAAAGAGCAGTTAAATGTATGGTCACACTGAGAGAAAAGAAAGGAAAAGAAAGAAGAAAAGTTTCACTTCTTTTTTTTTTCAGAGGTAAAAGGTAGTTTATTATCAGCATATATTCAGGAACTCATTCTAGTTTCACTTCTTACTGTGATTAATGTTAGCAGGTGGTGGCAAAGTGCAGCACGATGTGAGGGGACAGGGGCGAGTGGAGAGCGCTTGGGAGGGTTACTCTGCTGTGTGTCTATTTTTCATTATTTCAAAGATTGTACATTTGGTAAGAGTTTTACTTATGAAACGAAAGTTTGACAAAATACAAAAAGTAATTTAATTTTGACAGAAAATAATACATAGGTCAAAGTCGAAACAAGACTGAGTTATGAAATGTGATTTTATTATTCTGGTGATGTTTATTTATAACATTCAAATTTCTTTGGCGAGCCTGCTGGATGCCACAAATGAATTGTAAGATTTGTATTTATCCCACTTAACACAACTGATGTAGTCATAGATGCAGTAGTCAACTTGTGCCCTGTTGTAGACAAAGTTTTTAAGGATTGCACAGAAGAAAATTTGCGACATATGATATCCTGTTAGCTTTTGAGATTTATTTATGTATTTTATTTTACTTTTTAAAAATAAATTTAGGACAGGGTGTACAGGGTGTAATGAGTCTCACTACATAGACCAGACTCCTAGTGATTTCCCCATTTTCAGCCTCAAGTGCAGGGATTACAGGCGCATGCCGCCATGCACCGTCTCAGAGTCTCAGTGCACCCTGGGGGCGGGCTGGCAGGGCACACTGGGTATCAAACCCCAGCCATTGCGCTCTGCTGGAGCAGGAAATTTATTTTTTAGTTTTATTTTTATGTTTATTTTGTTTTGAAGAGTAAAACAAAAGAAAAACAAATCGCAGATACAAAGACAGAAACAGGGTAGCATACAACAATACATATGTTACAGATTTTCAAAACAAGAATAGTAAATTAAAAATGGTTGTTATTTTATCATCAAATTGGCTGCTCAGATGAACAGATATGCTTATGCAAGATTGGACAAATAATTGAATATTTTTGCTTTCAATACATCTTAATTTTTTCCTGTCTTTTTTACTTTAAAAAAAATTTTAAACAGAGCATAATAATTGATAAGACATTAGAAGTGTTGCACATTTAGAAGACCAAGATGAGAGGTATTCAACCATGGCCTTTGTATCACACATTGCTGTCCTCAATGAGGTTGCTTAGATCACAGATATCTGCCATACTGCAGATGTTAGTCAAAGTGAAAACTCTAAACATTAACTGCCAGTTTTAAGAAACTGATGGAAATTATTACAATCACCTCAGCTATCTTCTATATATACTTGCATGATTTTTCCTCCTTCCTTTTTTCCTATCTTTTCTCCTTTTCCTCATCTTTGTTGTTTAAAACATATGATATCCTACCTCAAGCTTTTCTTTAAGCCTTTTTTCCTACCCTTCCCCTCTTCCTAGCTTTCTTTTTTGGGATGCTGGAGATTGAATCCTGGATCCCACTCTTACTAGGCGAGCACTTTACTACTGAGATTCATTCCCAGCTCTTTTTAATTTTTTTTTTTAAATTTTGAGACAGGGTCTAAGTTGCCCATGCTGCCTTTTTTTTGCAGAACCAGGGATTGAGCTCAGGCCCTTGCACTTGCCAGGCAAGCACTTATTCTACTGAGCTATCTCCCCAGCCCCTAAAACATATGATATCCTAAAAGGGAAAGAAACAGTTCAAAGGGAAGGAACAACTGAGATGAGGAAAAGAGAAAAAAGAAAGAAGAAAGGGAAAACATACCTGTGTGTAAACACAAGATACCCTGGACTGATGATTTCTGCTGGTCTGCTGAAAGAAATGGTTTAATGCTAAAGTAGTGTTTCATTCTTTTTAATTTTTTGACCAGTTTTGCAGGTTTATATCTGGTAATCTGAAAAACTAATTTTTTTCCATAATTTTATTGAGAAACAAATAGCAATGAGACAGTTTCAAACCACATTGGTAGGACAGTTTCAATAATTAACACATTGCATACATTCTTTCTAGTGGTTAATTGCTGTACAAGATGTGGACTTGATATCCTATTTACAAACACCTTTAGAACAAATCCCTCTATTCACTAAGAGAATGTAACTGTATATCTATTCTAATGATTTTGAATACACAAATACAAAATGGACATTTATCTGTATCCCTTTTTTTGTTTAGTTCCATTATTTGAATATTATAGGTGTGTTAACTCAGCAAAATATTCTAAAAGAGTCCAGTAGTCTAAAATAGTATTGGGTCTTCTGCTTGACTGGCAATGTCAGAAATTGTGGAACTGAGTCCCCTAAAGCTCAACATAACAGCATGGCTTTATTTCTTAAACTGTGTTTTTATACTTTTCTGCTGGATGGTTAAGACTAAGGCAAAACAGGACCTATGCAACAAGAGTTGTAGCTTTTGGGTCTGATAAGGTCAGTGAAATCCCCTCAGGATTTATCCTGAGATCCTGTACCTCAGATTGTAGATCCTTTGTCAGTGTCAGCCATATGGAGGAGTAACGGCCATTGTTTGGCCAATGTGCTCTCTGTGGAAGCCTGAGAGAATGTTTTCTCTTCATGTGACTCTCCTTGGGCACATTCTACATCATTGATAACTTTCCTCTTTAGCCCCATAATCTCCTTGATCAGAAAATTTGGGACACTACCGAGTTACATGATGTTACAGTATAAGTTCTCATATGTCCTGAGTCTTAATTGACCTTGGAAGGCTAGGGACAAAATGTTGGCTTTCCTTGTGGCCCTCCTTTTTCTCTAATTTTGGTCTGCAAACTTAGGTTGTTAACCCTCCAGAAGGCAAGCTTATTGTTATTACCATACAACCTAGGCTGTTAAGCTTAACTTCACTATCTGTCTGAATATCAAACATTTTAGGCATAACATGGAACAGGTATTTTTCGTCAAGTATTGATATGCTGAACTTTAAGTCCCTACAGAATATGATGAAAAAAACATTTAAAAATTAGAATATATTTTAAAATAGGCATAAAGAATTATATAATTCATATATTTACACATAAGTCCAAATGAAAACCTAATTTGAGGACAATAATATACAATGTAAAAACTATTGTCGTTATGTAATGTATTCATTATTGAAACTGTTCTAATTGGTTTTGAAATGTCTCATTGCTATTTGTTTCTCAATACAATTATTTAAAATAAAAAATAAAAAAAAACTTTTGTTGAATTCCTGTCATTTTGTTCAGTGAAATTCTGCATCATTTCTAATGTTTTGTTTTTATTATTTTTTATCCTTTTTAAAAATTTCATTTCTTTGCATTTCATGAGAGCTAAAAAGCACAAAGAAGGATCAAAAGAGGCCAAAGATAACTGCAAATTGAGAAAGCAGCCCTGCCTAAAGACTGATTTTTTTAAAAAAAATATTTATTTATTTATTTATTTATTTATTTATTTATTTATTTATTTATTTTTGTGTGGCCAGCTCAGCTCACCAGGGGGCGGGCGAGCTGGCATGTGGTGCTGGGGGATTGAATCGCGGTCCCTGTGCTTTGCTTGGCTTAGCTTGTTCTAAGTAGGTGCTTTCGACCACTGAGCCATCTCACCAGCCCCAAGAGACTGATTTTTAAACTACTGGTTGCAACCGCAGCAAAAATCTACTCTGAACAGGTCTCTGTGTGACACTTTACCAACCATCAATGATTTCACTTAAAGGTTTTCCATGTTTATTTTATTGTCCTCCCCACTTCTGCTTGCCCACCTCAAAGTGAAGTTCATTTAAAAATATGTATAGTTTTCATCCACACTAGTATGTTAATTAAGAGCCTGCTTTATTTCATAACACCAGGTCTAGTTGAGTTATAAGTAGGTTTGTTTTCTCCAGCTCCACTTTAACTTCCCATTAAGATGGAACATGTTTCCCAGGTCACTGGGCTCCTGAATGCAATGAGAAGAACCTGAAGTTGAGTGAGCATCAGAATCTCATCCTTTCTTGGCCAGCACCTCCTTGCAGCGCTAATTCATCTTGTTTGATTTCTGTTTGTCTGCTACAGTAATCATTATGTCCACTTCCCTCCAGCTACCCTGGATAAACCAAATATTTATTGTCTGGATCTCCTCCTCTAGTTTTTGTTTGTCATCTTTTCCTTTGAAATTTGGATATAAATGCTTTACACTGAGTATTTTTCCAAGATCTCTAGAATTAGGCAGATGGGTAGATATCATATTTTCCAATCCACTATTGGAATTCCAGTCGCTCTGGGTTATACAAGACAACCCAAGGTGCTGCTTTGATCACAGATCCAACAACTAAGATATTGCTCCCCTCTGCCACCTCCCGGGGAGATCTGTCTACACACAGAAAGCTACTGATGTGGGGTTAGGATATGTTATGAGATTTTTTAATGATCTTTACAGTAGGCACTGAGGATTGACTATTTTACACAGAAGAAAGCAATGTCAGATTTAAGGTCAGTATTATCTACTTCCTGAACAGGGGCATTGACATTGGCTGTGTCTGTCTGCAAACTCTTCTGTGATGGTTTCACTAGTCCAAGATTCTCAGTCTTGGTTATTAGAATCACCTAAAGAAATTTTTTTTTTGCATCCCAGGGTACAGCCCTTACCACCAACCTACTAGATCAATATCCTTTGTGATGAGATCACTGACATTTTTAAGGCCACTTAGTTGATAGTAATATTCACACAATTTTTAAAGCCACTGCTCTAAATACTTCTCATAGTATCTCTGTTTTAGCATTTTGCAGGCCCCCAAAGTCTCTTTTAAGGTTCCCAAGGAGATTAAATTTTTCTCTCACTAAATTTAGAGCAATTCAGATCTTTTGTACATGTATGTCCATCCATAATTTTAGTCTTAATACATTCTTGCTGTGCCCCTGGGTCTTCATTTTCTTCCCCACCCGGGGTGGGGGTGCAAAAATAGCCTGAAACTAAAAAACTATTTACCCTAAAGATGAATTATGTCACTGGTGGAAAAAGCAGACACAGCTGCAGTCAACTTTTGTTTAAATAGCATTTTCCCCTTTAACAGTACACATGCAAAAAGTTCTTGGAGCCCCTTAAAAATAAAGGACTTTGCACATATAAAAGCTTTTTATATTTGTACAATGCCCACCTCTTCCTCATTGGGAGATCAGAATTTCCTTTGCCTAAGTAGTGTGATCTAAAAGAGAGCTGTCCTCACCCCAAATACACAAAATCAGACCCTCCAGTGTGAAACCCAGGGCATTCCTGCTGTGGAGCCTGGGGCTGGATAAAATGAGCTGTTAAGTCTTTTTGATCTTTAACTCCTAAGAGCCTAATTCCCGTGCAGGTGTGGGAGGAAGAGCTGGGGTGAGCTGACCCACAGGTGTGAACTGAACTTGCTCAACCTCTCCTTTGGACACGTGTTCTCTTTACATGGGTATGTTTGGAGATTTAATTGACGATTTTATGGAGGCTTGGACAAGAACACATGCCAATGAAAAAATATGCATCTCTATAGCTTCATCAATCCAAGCTTGATCCACCACCCAAGATTTGCCTTCTCCAGAGCAAACAATATTCTCAGGCTCTATATCCAGATGCTTTGGCTGACTCAGAAAGATGCCAGTGAGTGTTTGTGGTTCTGGTTTTGGAAGTCTAAGTACTGAAGTAGTTAGAGACTTGTGCAAGACATAGGATTACTTCAGTTTCCTCAATCAATGGGACACCTTGTGCTGCCTGTACTGGCCATCTAGGTGGTCTCTTAAAGTCCTGGAGGCAAAGGGAAGATTTCTTTACTAACCATCTTTCAGCTATGGCAAAATACTCTTGCTTAATGATAATCAAATGTAGATGTGTCAGTAGTGATACCGTTTGGCGACAGTATATGTGAATCAGTTACCTTATATATTTGAGTAGATTCAAGGTTACCTCTGCCTGCAAAAATACTTCTCACCTACATTTTAGCATGCAACTGTGACCCTGACAAAAAGGCAAAAAGTTATAGCAAATACTTAGGAGTCTGGCACAACATAGCATGTGCTGTGTTAATGGGTCACACATGCCATCTATCATGTGTAGGGGAGAAAGGTTGAGAACTGTAGAGAAAATTAATGGGCTAATAGGCAGCTAAGTTCAAGATGTCGGCAGTGAAAAATTATATGAATGATCAATTTTTTTCTGCCACAAATTGTAGAAATAATATTTTTTGCCTCATCCATTTAATAGAAATTTATCTTCTGTTCTTTGAGACATTTATATATTTGACCATGAGTATTAAGATGGTTCTAAAACAAAATCGCTGATCAGATTTTTATGGAGTTTAATTTATTGACCAGGAAATCTTTTCTAGCCCAACTGACTCAGCCAATGACAGAGAGCTTCACACAATTAGGACTATTTTATTTTTGTTTTTGTTTTGCTTTAATATATTTTTCATTTTACTTTATTTTATTTTTATTTTTTAAAAATATTTTTATTGAGGAAACAAATAACAATGAGACAGTTTCACAATCGATTACTAGTACATTTTCAATAATTAATGCATTGCACATTGTTCTCTTAGTGGTTATTTATTGTACAAGATGCAGACATGATATCCTCTCTAAAACACTATTAGAACAAACCTCTCCATTCATTGAAATAAGAGAATAGAGCTGTATATCTATCCTAACTGTTTTGAGTATACAGATACAAAATGGTCGTTCATTTTTATTCCCCTTTTTTGGTTAGTTTTGTCAGAGAAGGGCATTCCATTGTCATTTAAATACTGTAGGTGCATGAATTCAGCAAAATATCCCAATATAGTCCAATACTCCATAATAGTAGTGGGTTTTCCATAAGACTGTCAATGTCCAAAGTTGTTTGACTTGAGCATTTTAGAGCTCATCATATTAATATGACTTTACTTTTTATACTTCATTTTCATACTTTTCTGCTGAATGGTTAAGACCAAGATAAAGCAAGACCCATATAACAAGAAATGTAACTTTTGTATCTGATAAGATCAGTCAGATCACCTCAGGATTTAACCTGAAACCCCATACCTCAGTTTGTAGATCCTTTGTCAGTGTCAGCCGTATGGATGAGTCATGGCCATTGCGTGACCAATTTGCTTTCTGTGAAAGCTTGAGAGAATGTTTTCTCTCCATGTGACTCTATATACCATCCCCGAAAGAATGGCTATCATGAAGAAATCAACCAACAACAAATGTTGGAGAGGCTGTAGGGGAAAAGGAACCCTTTTCCACTGCTGGTGGGAATGTAGACTGGTGCAACCACTATGGAAATCAGTGTGGAGACTACTTAAAAAACTAGAACTGGAAATCCCATTCAAACCAGCTGTTCCTCTACTGGAAATTTTCCCAAAGGAACTGAAAACATCATATTGTAGTGATATATATATGTATCTATGTTTATAGCAGCACTATTTGTGATAGCCAAATCTTGGAAACAACCAAGATGCCCGTCACCTGAGGAATGGATGAAAAAGACGTGATATTTTTATACAATGGAGTACCACTCAGCTATAAAGTATGATAAACTCGAAGTCTTTATATGTAAGTGGATGCCACTTGAACATATACTCATAAGTGAAATAAACCAGACCCACATGTGTAAATATCATATAGTCTCCCTAGTATAAGAACTCAAAGGAAGAAATAAACATAGAAAGGCATAACACAATTGAAAGGAAAGCAAGAACTTGAGGATTAGTTAACAAAGAGAGGGCAAGGAGAAAAGCTAGAAAACATAACAGGGGCAAAGTCATACATTTATATGCACAAGATGGGAAAGGCAATGGTCCTGAGAATCTTCAGCATGTTTTTTAAAATAGCAGTTAATTGGTAGGTTTCTCATCCTGACTATATATGCTGATAATTGTGAACAAAGCAACTACACTGAAGAAAGCAATATGTAATGGTAGGGTCATGCTTGGAATGCCTGTCATTCTGGTCTTCCAATTATGTACTGCTTGTCATGACATACCAATTATTGCCATATTGTCTGTCAAGTAAAGGTTTTAATAAATGAAAACATGAGACAAAAAAAGTCACAGGACTGTCCTGCTACAAGGCTATATATTGTTAGATTTCTAAATTTTTGTGTAAAAATATGTAAATGCTTATTCTTATTTTTAATTTTTTTATCTTTTAAATTGTTTTTCTTCATATTCTGGAGGGACTAGAGGTTTAGCATATCAATACTTGATGGAAAATACCTGTTCCATGTTATGCCTAAGATGTTTGATATTCAGACAGATAGTGAGGCTAAGCTCAACTACCTATGTTGTAGGGTAATAATAAGCTTCTCTTCTGCAGGGTTAACAACCTAAGTTTGTGGACCAAATTAGAGAAAAAGAAGGACTACAAGGAAAGTCATCATTTTGGCCCTAGCCTTTCAAGGTCAGTAAGGACTCAGGAAACAGGAGAACCTGTACTGTAACATTGTATAACTCAGTCGTGTACCAAATTTTCTGATCAAGGAGATTATGGGGCCACAGAAGAGAGTGATCAATGATGTAGAGTATGCCTAATTAGGACTATTTTGGATGGAGTAAATTAATGAAATAACTGGTGGCGTATAACATACTGAATGTGACATCAGGAAAATGACATTTCCTGAGTGCACAGTGCAGTTATTTGTTCCCTGTATCACCACTTCCATGGCAAATGTTTTTGCATTTCCGTCATTGTGAGCAAAGAAAGTGAGATTTCTTGGATAAATCACTATGGTAAACAGTAAGAACTTGGCACCAGAGGTGGGAAATTCAGAGCAGTCTCCACTCTGACCCTTTAACGGGTGTAGGTTCAGTTAGGCTGATTGCAGACACCGGCTCCCACCGCCAGAGCATCTGCTGTCAGCCAGGGGCTGCTCCACACACCGTTCCTTCCTGTTGCATGTGCCACTGACCACACCCCTCAACCTCTCATCTGCTTTCTGAGCTTCTGAGCTTCTGAGCCTTTCCTCCTGACACTGACCTCCATAGCTTTCATGACACTGCACTCCCCAGACTTGCACCAACGTCTTCATCTCCTACTTTGATTTCTATGTGTCTCTGCACCTAACTCTGGGTGGACCCTAGAATTTTACTGCCAACATTTTTGCTTCATATTTGCCCCTAGCACACTGATGGCTTTTCTCTTCACATCTATATTTTTATTTTGGAGTCTGAGACTCCTACATCAGTATGAAGAGGTCTCAAATCCTTAAACTGAAATCTTTTTCCCGGTCAATGCTCCCACCTGGTAGATTCACTATCTTTCTGAAATCAGCCTGCCAAGAATGGAGGAGGTGAATGCCTGCCTTTATAGCATCTCAGAGTGAAGGCACTATTTGGGCTTCTGTCAGAGAAGAGGAGCATCTAGGTGGGCATGGAAGAAGGGATTCACGGTGAGGTTTCCTCCTTACTTCATCATGGGAGTGAGCCACACACATCAGTGGCTTCTGCTGTGGTGTGGGGCCTTGAATATGAGAAAATGATTGGAAATGAATGGAAGGCCTGACTTGTAAGAGAGGAAGGGCTTATTGAAACTCACATCTTTCTCTTGCTTGTCTGAGCAACTGATTTCAAGGATATGGCATCTCTATTGGAACCCTTCGTCCTGGAGTTGCATAGCCAGCCAGTGCAGCTGCTGAAGGACCCGCAAGTTCAGGGAAGCATGCGTGACCACGAACAGGCGCTTCAAACTCTCCATCCTGAACAAGCCTGATGCTTTGTGTTCACCTCACAAACCTCATACAAATTTCCTGTGGCTTTCTCCAGCCCAGAAAAACATAGAGAAGAGAATGCTGGGAAGAACATTTCCAGCTTGGTCACCCTGACTTGGTGCGAAGTCACCCTATCGGGGTCTACTCCCGTCTCCATTGCCAGCAAACCTCTTTGCTTTACTGAGGTGCTGAAAGGTTTATTGAGTGAGATTTTGGAAGACTATTTTTACTTATCCACCATGCTATTTAAAAATTGCTACAATTTGGACCGAAGAGAGCTCTGAACCCCTCATCTCTGCCTTAATCAGAACACATTTTTTTCTTATATTCTTTTCCTACTGGATTTCTCTGTGAGATTTCACTTGCACAAAACTCACCTGTTAATGCTCAGAGAAAAAGCAATGGAGTAGAGGAAGGGAAGAAGAAAAGAAAGAAGGATATATATTGGACTTGGTAGGTAAATTTCTCAAGTGTCTTTCATGTATTCTGAAAATCAAATCTGATGTCTCTTAGGTTACGGGTTCCCTCACACTTTTCTCTTCCTTTCCAAGTATGATTTTTTATTTTTTTATTTATTTATTTATTTATTTATTTATTTATTTTAGGGAAAGGGTCAACACGGTGTTCAGGGTCTCACTACTAGATCACACTTGTAGTGATCCACCTGTTTATAGCCTCCCAAGAGCTGGGATTACAGGCATGCACCACCACACCCAGTCTCAGTTGCGACCTCAGCACATCCTGGGGGTTCCAGGGGCTGGGCCAGCACAGAAGGTCTGGGGATCGAACCCCTGGCCCCTGCACCTGCTTGCAGTTGCTTTAATCCACTGAAGTATTTGGGCGGCCCTCAAGTATGATTTTTTAAATTGCTGTACATTAGAGTATGGTGACTTTCTTACTGCAACAATTGTATGTGTCCATCTGGTGATTATGTATACAGATCTGACATATTCAAGTTCAATATGTTGAACTTAGGGAGAGAGAAGAGGAAGAAAGGAAGGACAGAGAAAGTAAAAACCATTAAGGAAGAGAATAAAGTCTTCATTCTCCAAGGTCATTCCAGCATATTTACTATAGTCTGTCTAGTTGTTCTCTTACTATCTTTTAAAAGACAGTATTCCTTGCCAATTTCAGATTTCAAATTGCACTTTATTGCAAGAGGAGAGTAGAATGCTCCATGATCCTTGGCTTTTTGTAAAACAACTGTGGACCAATGCTGTCTCTGGGTCAAGATAGAGAGGAGAATTCTTGTCTCTAAAAAAAAGAGGAGAATATGAGGGGGAAGTGCAACTTTATCTAACCACATACACACATGTACCAATATATAATTTTATACTAAAACTTTTATGTAAATAACTTTATGTCTGTAGAAGTGTATGGGAAGATAAAAAGAAGTATGAAGGGAAGAAGTGTGTTAGTGTTTACCGAGTGCATATAGCTAGGCACAAGCTCTTGCAACGATCACCTTTATTCAGTTTTCAAAGTAAGCAAAAGATGTAGGAGTCATGAGCCTCATAAAGCCAGTTTGCTGAGGAACCTAAACTTTCTTGTGGGACAAACATGAAACAGTTTTTAGTTTTTCTAATTACCTTGCCAACCACATTCTCTATTCTTGGCAGCAGGGATATTTAATGGCATCTGAGTTTGATTCTGTGACTGTTCAGTCCTTTTGGTTTTTAAAAATGATTCATTTTGGTTCTTAAGAATCAGCTCTGTTTATGTAAAGCTTCCCATCTCAGTCCTAATACCCTCTGTCTCCCACTCCTGCCTGGGTGGCCAGGCCTGTGGCTGTGGTATCTGTGGGAGAGAAAAGGATGGGCTGGGTGGTCCGCCCTGAATGACCTCCATTTTCCTCCCTTTCCCCTGTCTTCCTTCTTCCTCTCCAGTTGTGGTTGTGAGGAGAGAAGAGTCTTTTTACTGAATCTTCTTAGAACAGCTTTCTTTTCTCTCTCTCTCTCTCTCTCTCTCTCTCTCTCTCTCTCTCTCTCTCTCTCTCTTTTTTTTTAGTGGAACCAGGGATTGAACTCAGGCCCTTGTGCTTGCCTGGGAAGCACTTATTCCACTGAGCCATCTCCCCGGCCCCTGAATCTTCTTAATGAACTCACAGTTCTCATGTGGAAGAATCTTGCATGCCTTCTAAATCATTTCTTTGAGCTCCACATACCCACAGGGTGACGCTATCATGCCAGTAGGACAAGATCATTCAAAACACCTCCCTTGGGCATTTAGCAACCCTTGTGAGACATTTCAATGGCTCCGCTATACACACCTTTTTTTTTCTCATGGAAGACTGCCACTGTAAACCTCATCCACCCTCTAAAGTTGAGTTTAGGTCTTGCATAACTCATTGGGTCTGAGAACTTGAAGGGAGCAATTGGAGACTGACTGTGTTTCCTCAAAATTCATCAGGGTTGAAGCCTAATCAGCCTAATGTAGTGACATTCATAGGTGCAGGATCTTTAGGAGAGAATCAGGTCAGGAAAGTGGAATGTTCATGCCTGGGACCAACATCCTCATGAAAGAAACCCCACAGAGCTCCCTTTCTTCTTCCACCATGTAAGAGTAAGTTGAGAAGACGGTCATGGACCAGGAAGGGGGCTCTCAACAGACCCTGAATTTGCCAGCACCTTGACTTGAGTTTCCCGCACAATGAACTGTGAGAAGTAAAGTTCTGTATTTCTAAGACATTCAGTCCATGGTGTTTTGTTATAGCAGGTAGAACAGATAGGCAGTCCTGAATCTCAAGGATACCGAATATGCACACTTTTATGAATAAACTTAGGTGTTTCATTGAAAATTACCCCACTCACCATGCTCTTTCTTTGATGTTAGAAAGGGCCTTAGGATGTGAAATGTTGGCATTTCTAACTTCTTAGCACAGGTCAGTGATGGAATTAACTAAAATCACTTATAAAATATTTATTAAATATATATCTGTGATGCACACCATTTTAACTTTGAGTACAGAAAATTTCATAAATAAAATTGTATATATGTATATCTATCAATATTGATAGCAATATAGAGAAGTAGAAAGCTTCAAAACCCTACTTTTCAGACTTATAATAATTGTGCATAGCTTTTTCATTTTCTATGGCTGATATGATCTTTCTCCTAATCTCCTACTTCACTGGATGGTGACTGAAAGCATAAAAGTATGGGGTGATACTTAAATTTTCCAAATAGTAATGAAGGGCTTCACCAGTTGCTTTATACTTACTATATCTTGCGGGGGGGGGGGCAGCAATGCTTAGTGAATTTTATTGTCCTCTCAGTGAATTTTATTGTCCCCTGCCTCCCAGTTCTACTCACATACATGGGAGACCTTAAGTGACTTCATGGTGATGGGAAGAAGATCCTCAGGGTCCTATAAAAGTTTCACAACTTGCTGGAATATCCTTGTGAGTGTTGACCACTTGGGGTAATCTGTAGTTGCCTGCATCTGTAGTAATGAGCTTGATTTCCTATTTTTGGTAATTAATTCTCAAAATTTTGTTTCTTCAAACCAAATGGATATAAATCTCCATAAACACTTTAGCATTTCACCAAGAGGAGGGAAGGTCTTTTATATCTTTTGTATGTCTTATGTAGGACTGGGGCTACCTTCACTAGTGTTAGCTCATAGCTGAGAAACCAGACTTGCTTTAATATTCTCAGGCTCCTCAGTTATATAGATATATCTATACAATCTTCCACTTATGACTTAACCCTAAGCATGTGAAGGAGCAGCTTTGAGTTTGACTTCCTCCTCCACCCATCTGTTGTTTTTCTTTTCTCAGACTCCGCTAAGTCAGCAGTCACATGTCTCTTAGTAGCTGTCATATCCTACTTTCCTCATATCCCTGTTTTCCATAGTTTTGATTCCCCCAGCAGTGATACAGTACAGTACAGCAAGAGAATTCTGTTTATTGATAAGGCTAAGGAACATATGGGGCGAGATTTTAAAAGTTCTATTCTTATCTCTCATTCTAAAGATCTATGAATCATTTCAGGGCTTACAAGTACTTAAGAAAGTATCAAGGAATTTAATAAATGAGATTGCAGAAGGCAATACTGCTGCTCTAAACCCCTTAAATTTTTTTTGCTTGGTTAATCAACTATGAAGAACACCTAATATCCCAATCTAAGGAAACCTATGTTGCATGTGTTGCTTCCTCCTGATGCATAAACCCATGAAGGTGTGTGTTTGTGCATCAGGAAGCTCACAGCAAAGCTACCTCGAAGCCAAACTTTACAGATGGTTCAGAGAGAATATAGACTACTTTAAATTGTTGAGGTCATAAAAAATTCAAAGCCAATTTTTTGGTAGCGAATGTAAAATATAGCTGGATGAGAAGAAGTAGAATGAGCCCAATTTCCCAAAATAGTTTGTCTGCAAATGGATGTTTTAGTATCCATCGCAAATACCTTGTAGCTCTTAGAAATTTACTTAAATTCTTAGGACAGCTTCTTTACAAACATTGTATTTAAATTTTTTAAATATAATTTCTATTTAGCATTATTATGTATTTAATACCACTTAGCATAAGCTATTTATCACAGTTTCTGTCATTAACCAATTTCTGAACTTAGGAAAGAGAAGTCACTCCAGCAAGACATAGTTAAATTACCTCTTCACCCCTTGCTTATCTAATACTGCCTTCTGAGGATTGGTGGAATTGGGTCATCAAAGTGTTCCCTGCACATAGCATCTAAAGTTCACTAAAACAAGTTTGCTTGAGAAAAAATATTTTGGATGATTCTTTCAATAGTAGAAATAAAACTATCTGCTAAAAGGGGCTTGGGTGGAGTTGAGTACTGACTTATCTGTCAGCAAGTGAAAACTGAGGGGAGCAGAAGAACACTCAGCCATCCTTACCCTGGGAGCATCACACGAGATGTGAACAGGTGAAAAAATTTTAAAGAGCTGTTGGGCCTCAATAATGGTGCACCTGTGTAGGTTAGAGCAGAAGCTAGGCATTTAACTAAACTCTTATTCACTTTTTTATTTTTTTATTAATTTTAATGAGGGAGAAATAGCAATGAGACAGTTTCAAAACAGATTAGTAGGATAGTTACAATAATTAATACATTGCATATTGTTGTCTTTGTAGTAGTAATTCACAGTACAAGATACAGACACAATCTCTGGTCTAAACAATATTAGTACAAATCTTTCTTCTCATTGAACTAAGAGAAAGTAGCTGTACATCATATTGTCTTCCTAGGGTAAGAATTCAAAAGAAGAAATAAAAATTGAAAGGTATAGCATAGTTAAATGGAAAGAATTCCATTATTTAAGGATTAAACAATGAAGAGAGAGAAAGTAGAAAAGTTAGGAAATATGGCAGGGGCAAAACCACACATTTATATAAACAAGATGGTTAAGGCAATGGTCCTAAGAATACCCATCAGATTTTTGAAAATAGCAGTTAATGGGTAGAATTCTCACTGACCAACTCTATATAATAGCTTATTCCCTTTGCACCAAGATGCTCTATTGTCCCGAGTGGGAGCTAGGTAAAGGCTAAAAGGAGCAAAGGGCTGAGTCGGGAAGCACTTCAAAAGCAGTGCCTTGGAAGACAAAGTACATGGTGATAAAGAAAGGATGGAAGTTTTAAAAATAACTGTAAGGTTTCAAACTATGTAGGCAAGAAGATGACAGTGCTCCTACAAAGGACTGAATCCTGATGCTGGGGAGCAGATTTTAGTGAGCAGAACTGTTTAGATCTTGCTCATTAGTGAACAAAGTGGTGTTAAAGTTACACTGAGATCTACTTTTGAAGGCATGCAGTTGGATCCAGAGAAGGAAAATTAGACCCTAAAGGACTGTTAGACTAAACTCTATGTTTATGCCATGACTCTATGAGCCTGTGAGTATCAGCTTAGGAAGTAAAGGGAATTTGCAAACATGATTAGCTTAAGGATCTTGAAATAAGAAATGAATATCCTGCATTAGCCCATTGGGAGTGATGTAATCATGTGATCTTTATAAGAGACATGCATGTGATCACAGGGATTTTAGAAATAAAATGATGGAAGGAAGGTATTGTGTGATGTGAAGAAAGGGTTATATGCCAAGGAATGAAAACAGCCTTTACAGGTTGGATAAGGCAAAATCAGATTCCTCTTCTTCTTCTTCTTCTTCTTCTTCTTCTTCTTCTTCTTCTTCTTCTTCTTCTTCTTCTTCTTCTTCTTCTTCTTCTTCTTCTTCTTCTTCTTC
>NW_004524829.1:2137582-2140162 GCF_000260255.1 Octodon degus | reverse complement strand
TCCTCCTCCTCCTCCTCCTCCTCCTCTTTCTAATGTATATAGTACACCTCTACAGGGTCTCACTATGTAGATTGGACTCATACTGAGGCTGTTTTCAGCCTCCCAAGTGCTGGGATTACAGGGGTGTATCACCACACCCAATCTCAGTCCCTGTCTCAGCGCACCCTAGGGTCAGCATGGCAGGCTGGGATCAAAACCCATCCCTGCGTCTGCCTAAGCAGACACTTTAGTCTGCTGAGCTATCTGGTTGGCTGCAGATTCTTCTCGAAGCCTCCAGAAGGAACCTATCCTGCTGGCATCTTGATTTTAGCCCAGTGAACTTGATTTCAGACTTGTGGTCCCCAGAAATTTCAGGTATTAAATTTATGTTGTCTTGAGTCACTAAATTTCTAAAAATTTATTTCAGCAGCTACAGGAAACAAATAAAAGGGCATAGTTAAATATGGAAGAAGACTCTTATGTCCTATAATTCTAACATGTCCTTTCCAGTGTTTAGATAACCTTTTAATTCTGTTTCAATAGCCTGTAACATGGTAAGGAACCCATAATTTTACTAATATAATCCAGAAAGTCTGGAATATACACAGTATCATTAGAAGACAGAAAATTTTCTGTTTTTCTCTATCTTTCTGAAGGCAAAGGAAAACCCTAAGTGATCTTTTAAGGCCAAGGATTTGTGTGGCACAGAAGCATTTAAAAGTGTATCAGTCACTTCCCAAATCAAACAGCATTATCAATTGTTATTAAAAAATTTACAAAATAGGAAGCATTTTCGCAGTATAAAAATAACACTTATTTCTACTTTACATTGAATATTTTTCACTGTCATATATTTTCATAGAGAAAAACTTTGAGTTTCTGGAGCCAGCATTTCTCAAGTGCCCATACGTCTTACTTGAGGGCAGGAAGCTTTATAAATATATTCTTGAGGGTTTTAAAGATGCTTATAGGCTGTTCAGGTTTAAAAACACTGTTATACACTTATGTGGAATAAACAAAATATGAGGAACAAATGTTTCCCAAATTAACAAATAAAGTTATGAATTTGAAGGACAAAAATGTAAAGCAAGTTGTCTGGTGGTGTGGACATCAAAGAACTAATTGTGTCTTTAATTTTTCACATTTCAAGCTGTGGCAAACGTGTGGACACAGCCTTATCCATTTTCTCCCATTTGTGTCCTGTCCTGCTACCCTAAGTGCAGCACAGCAGTGAGGTTTAATACCTCAGCCCCAGTCTACATCTTGCACCTATTATCTGTCCTGGCTGACAGTAAAAAGTTAATGGCAGCATCCCTGCCCCCTTCAGGCCCCTAATAGATGGCCCATCATTGTTTCAGAACACCTGAAGGAATGTCTGGGTGCGTCTCCCCAAGCACCTGCCAAGGGAAGGGTGGAGGGCTCAAGAATAATTGCCGTGTCACTACTATGTGATTTATTGCAATACTTAATTATGTCCACAGGGCACCATCTGGAGACCCAATTGGTACTCTTTATGGGCCAAAATTAAAGTCAACCTGTACCTTCTGAACTCTGCTGAGCCCCGTTGTGTTGTGGACTGTTCACACCTAGAGAATATCAGCCCACAACAATGCCACTGGTTTCAGATTAGAAAGTCCTAGCCACACAGAGCAACTCTCAACTCTCATCTTAGGGACAGCGGTCTTTCCCTTCTTAGACCTTGTTATTCAAAGGTTAAAACATAAAAAGCATTCTGCATCACATAAAAACATCAGTTGAGTGAAATCATCTTCACTTTATTTTGGAATTACTTCTGGCTCCAAGCTAAAAGCAAGATTGTGTTTATTGACACCTGATTTGCCCCTTAATTATTAGTCGACTAGTAAAATATTTGTCTTAAAAGTATTTATTCCCAAGGGGTAAGGTGAGGCAGATCAGCTTTTCATCATGATGGTTCTTCTTAAAAAATTACTTAGTTTTCAAATAAAGCTCAGGCTATTTTAAGAACATTTCTTCTCAAACCATAGTATGCTACAGAGATGACTTAAGAAATGCTTACTCCTTTTAATTAAAACCCAGAGCATTAATCAAATGTTTGACACTATAAATGTTTCCAATTAACATCTAGCTTAAAACCACATGTGTTCCAAGTAAAATTCAAAAGATCTATCTGTACAGGTGACCTCAGAGAAACCATTAACACATGGTTGGAGACAGCAAGAAGCATTCTCCATTTGTGAGACTAAGATAAAGAATCAGTTTATGACTGGTTATTACTTCAAACATCCCTTCAGATGTGAGATTCCTAACCTCTAGGTTAGGTATTTCTCACTGAGTCAAAAAAGAAAAGAATTAAATAAGTTAAATATATATGCTCATGTATGCATATGCACGCACACACACACACACACACACACACACACACACACGGAGAAATAAGACACAAAGAGTGGGGGAGAGAGAGGGAAAGGGAGAGGAAGAGGGAAAGGCAGAGGGAGAGGGAGAGAGAGAGACAGAGAGAGAGACTGAGAGAGAGAGAGAGAGAGAGAGAGAGAGAGAGAGAGAGAGAGTACCAGTAGTAGTTCCAGTCCTAGCAAAGGTAGTGGTTTGTCTGAATATGGG
>NW_004524829.1:2130902-2137277 GCF_000260255.1 Octodon degus | reverse complement strand
ATGAATTTTAAAGGAAGTGAACTCAGGGCAAAACAAAAGCAACAGACACAGCCTTCTTCGCCAACTTGCGACCTTTGTGTCTGCTGTTGGGTAGCATCAGAGCTGGGCTTGGACAGATATAACAAAGGTCTTGATTTGGACGAAAGTGAATCCCTTTCAGTGCATATGTCAGCGCCTCACCAGCCTTGGAGAACATGCTCTGGCTTGCTCAGGAGTGAATCCACCAGCTTCTGGCAGAATACATACTTCCCAAATAATTTCTCAACTGGTGGGTCAAACTTAGTTAAGTTATTCCAGGTGTGCTATGCAGGGGGTTATTCTAGCCATAAGGAGAACAGTAACATTAAGATGCGTCCACTTGCCCTGTGTTCTGATGAGTCGCATTTTCTCTCTCCTGTCTTCAGCAGCCCGTCAGAAGCTGGGGTTGTCAGCTGAAGTGCAGAGTTGCCTGCAAACACCTAGGGCTAGTCTGCCGTGTCTAGAGAGATACATATTTTTCTCTCCCTTTTCCCTTCAACTATCTTTCCAAAAGAGAAAAAGTGGATGATGACCATATATAAATCCCTGGCAGGATAGGCAGAGTAGAATGCAATTACACATTAAAAGTAGTTGACAAGACAGAAGAAGCTGTTATGTGGGTGCTTCTGCAAATATTTTTTTTCATTTTCTGCAAAAAATGAAACCAAGATCTATATGCATATTTGAAAATTGTACACCAAACATGTTTTGCTTATTTAGGAAGTTATGCAGTTCACAAGAAAGCCCAGAGGTCCTGGATGCTAGATTTTGTTTTGCTTTCCAACTAATTAAAGATTAGCAATGAGCATTACTTTTCCTCATTTTTGTTCAAAAAATTAAGCAAGAATGCAACTTTTTGTGTAAAATGTAGACAACAACTACTGATCCAATAGGATCAGATAAAATAAATCCATGCATCAACTTATAAGCACAAGTTGTTTCTTTATAAAGGTCAATTATTACTTATGTTACTTGCCTCTTTTTTTCCAAGCACATTTTCTAGGTTTCTTTTAGGGTCTATATGACTGTTAACAGCAGGAAAATCAAATAAAATAAGTTTAAGCCAATAAAAAGCATGTTGCCTCTCATAATTGAAAATTCCCGGCCTAACTCAGGTACCTAAACAATGGCACCTCAATCTCTCTTTGTTCTCATTTCGATCCTCATGTTCACTGAAGCTTTCACAGAAGCTTCCCTTTCTACAGGTGGATTCCAGGAGTTCTAGACACATGTTCTGCTAGGTTTCGTTACACTAGAAGATATGCTCTTTTTCTTCATGTAGCAGTCTCAGAATTGGGTCTGAGTATAGTGTAACTGATAATTTGACCTGCATGCCTTAGCCAGTCTTTATGTTTAATGTGATGCTGTATTTGGTCAGGACAAAGCTACATATCCCCTTTAAAATAGGGCTACAGTTACCAAGGGAACTGGGGGTACCTCGGTATGTGGAGTTTTTCACCAAAAATGGAGAAGAGTGGATATCTCCATATTTTTAAAAATATTACCTTGACTCTACATATTTAAGAGATAAAAATGTGATATTTCAACAGATGAAAGCCCGAGATATGGGTATTATTCACACTTGACATGGATTAATACAAAAAGATGCATGCAGGCAAAAAGCTACATAGTAAATAATCACTGTTTGTCAACCCTGAAGTTCAACCATATTTTCTGAAATTTGTGGATATCATGAAATAGATACTACAGAAATTTTGGAAGATTGAGAATGGTGACAAGAAGAAAATTATTTAGTTGACAAAACTTAGTTTGAGTTTGTTGTGTTTTATCAAAATTATTTGGAGTGGTCATCTCTTTCTCTCATTTTGCCTTGCTTACTTTATATCTTAGAGAGGTCCCTGTCAGCTTCCTGTGTGATTTTGAAATTCTATCATGTGAAATCCGTATCATTCCAATTTTAGCACTGATAAAATTTCCTGTCCATTTGTATCCTTTTTATGGGACTTTCCAAGGAAAAGAGAAGCAAAGATGAGAGAGAAATAAATGCCACATGAATGATAATCTTATATATTTTACTGCAATAAAAATATCTGCTACTCTGCAATGTTGTAAACAGGATTAATATTCACATGACAAAAATCTGAGAAAATGTAAAAATTTGTAAAATGAAAACTGTATTCTTAATACATAATAAAAACAAAACAGATAACAGTTATGTAAAAGACTTTATTTTTTTAAATTTTTATTTATTTATTTATTTGCAGAACCAGGGATTGAACTCAGACCCTTGCACTTGCCAGGGAAGTGCATATTCCACTGAGCCATCTCCCAAGCCTGGTAAAAGACCTTAAATAGCTTAGAAAGACAAATATCCTAGAAAGAAAGCAAAAATTAACAATCAGAAAAAGAACAAATATGAGATAGCATGTTTTATTAATCAAATAGAAAATATCTTCACAGTGATGATCCTTGTTAATTGAGAAGTCTCTTACACTGAGGCTAGAAATATGACTTGGTAATAACCTTTCTGGGAAATCATTTGAGAATAGGTACAAAAAAACCTTAAAATCTTCCATGTACAGACTTAGAAGTTTACTCAATAATTATCCTAGTAAGAATTTACCCTTAGGAAGTACAAATAGATTTATGTTAAAATATTACTTTCAGAAAGATCATTAGTATGACCTTCCTAGTAGTAATAATTTTTAAAATTGTTTAAGAATTGAATATAAATGTATCTTAAAATAAATTATATGGCAGCACTGTATACGATTACTGAAATTGTAGTCCAGAAAAAGAAGTAATGTCATAGAAAGTATTCACAAAAAAATAGGAAAAAAATACCATGTAGTGTTATATGAAACCAAGCAGCATGAACTAGTAAATAAAATATATATTTGCAATGTTAAAAATTTTCATTTGGAAAGATCTACATTAAAATATTGAAACCTCTGGGCAGTAAGATCCTACTTTATTTAAATTTATTCATATATAGATGTATATAAATATATTTTTTTCTACAGTGAACATTTGTAATATAAAACTCTAAAAGCCATTATAATAACACAGTGAGCTTCTTGAAATGTATTTTGGTTCAAAAAGAGATGACAGAGCAGGGTTTTTTCTCCAAACTGCCACCAGCTGGGAAAATCATCATGTGAGTTATTTCACACAACAGGCTTCAGTCTGACAAGCCAGCACATCTTAAGAAGCACCTACGTGCATGTTAGCTGTGTTCACGTGCACGTTAGCTGTGTTCACTCCGGGGCTCTTTCCTCGATTTTGCCCCACCTGAGCCACACATATTCACTTCTGCTCCAGCAGAACTCTTTTGGTCAGGAGCACTCAATCATGCTTAAGAGGTGACTGTGCCCTTAAACTGGAAAGTGGACATTCATAGAGAGCGTCCTCGTGATGCTGTAGCTACAGGAGATTTAATGGGGTGAGAACTCAGGAGGGAGAGTACGTCCTCTCTCTTACTGTTAAGTTCCAACTGTATAAACAGCACTGTGCTGATGGAGAGGAAAATGAAAGATGCCTAAGGAAACTGTGCACTGCCCAGGAATCTGATTTTCAGCTAACATGGGTCTTTGGTCACTATTTCCTTTTTTGATCCCATAATTACTAGCTAAGATCCTGACATATAATTAGTACTCAATAAATATGTTACATAAGTGAGCTTATATTTTAATGCAATAGAAAAGACACAGGATGTGATTGAAAATTATCTGACAAATGCTTGCATTTAAAAACCTAATACCATAAAAGGCACATTGCCATCAATCCTTCCCATAATGCCCCTTCACTTCAAACACACTTATCCTATTGTTCTGGTCACTTTCTAAAGTAGTTCTGGAAGTCCTCTTTTGTGAGCATCTTTAGTTGCACTACCATGGTTGCCTGATGTTCATAGTAGATTAAAAATGATTGCATTTCATGGTCACTTTGACTTAAATAAGATCCAAAAGTCATGTAGTGTTAATTCTAGGGAATAAGGCAAATGAGGACAACCCATGCTTTTACAAGGCTATCCCCTCTCTTTGGATGACACAAGGCAGCAGCATTTATCATACCATATGTAGACACCCATGAAAATCTACTTTATACCTTATGTAGACACCCATGAAAATCTACTTCCAAAGCTACTTTAAAAAGTGGCCAGCATCTTACCTTTGACAAAGGGGCCCAACACGTTCACTGAAATAAAGATAACATCTTTAATAAATGGTGCTGGAAAAACTAGCTTTCCACATGCTGAAAAGTAAAACTAGACCCAGGTCTATGCACTAAACTAAGGTAAAAATAGATTAGAGATCTAAACATTAAAATAGGAACATTAAATCTTCTGGAAGAGAAAGTAGATGGAAATCTTGAAGACACAGAAGTAGGCAGACAGTTCATGAACAAAAGCCATACTGCATGGGAAATACTGCCAAGAATCAGTAACTGGGACCTCCTCTTACTGAGAAGTTTCTGCACATCAAAGGAAATCACCAACAGGGTGCAAAGATAACCCAAAAATTTGGAAAAACAAGTCATAACCAACAATCATTCAGACAAAGGACTTCTATCTAAGTTATACAAAGAACTAAAAAAAATGACCCCCAAAATTTAAAGACACAATCTACAAGTGGATATGTGAGATGAAAACATACTTCTTAGAGGAAGAAATGTAAGTGGCAAATAAATGCATGAAAAAATGTTCCACAGCACTGGCCACTTGAGAAATACAAATTAAAACAACACTGAGATACCATCTCACCCCAGAAAGAATGGCTATCATAAAGAAATCAACTTAATAACAAATGCTGGAGAGGCATTTGCAACAGTGGAGAGGGGTGGAGGAAGGAATCCTTCTCCGCTGCTGATGGGAATGTAGACTGGTATAACCACTATGGAAATCAGTGTGGAGACTCCTCAAAAAACTAGGACTAGAAATCCCACTCAATCTGGGTATTCTCTTTCTGAGTATTTTTCCAAAAGAACTGAAAACATCGTACCATAGCGATATGTGTACACCGTGTTTATACCAGCACAATTTGTAATAGGGTGCTTGAGGAATGGATGAAGAAGATGTGCTGTATTTATACAGCAGAGTACTATTCAGCTATCAAGAAAGACATATGCAAAGCCTTTATAAGTAAGGGGATGCAACTAGAGGCTATCCTCATACATGAGATAAATCAGACACGCATGTGTAAATATCATATTGTCTCCCTAGTATAAGAACCTGACAGAATAAAACCGGAAAGGTATAACAGATTATAGTAAAACAGAAAGAAACTGAACTTGAGTATTAAAAAAAGAAGATGAGAGAAAGGAAAAATATGTAGGAAAAAATGAAGGAAAGAAATACATGCAAGCATATATACAAGATGGCTGAGATGATTGTACTCATGATTTCCATCTGTTTTTTGAAAACAGTGGTTAATGTTTAGAATTTTCACCCTGACTAACTGTGTACTGATATCTGTGATCTGAGCAACTACATTGAGCACAGCGATGTGTACTACAAAGCCCATTGTTGAAAACCTCTCATCTTTGTCTTCTAAATGTGCACTGTTCCTAATGTCTTGTCTTTTTTTTTTTTTTTTTTTTTGTGGTACTGGGGACTGAACTCAGGACATTGTGCTTGCCAGCAAGCGCTTATTCTACTGAGCTATCTCCCCAGCCCTGTCTTATCAATTATAATACTCTCTTTAAAATGAATTAAAACAAAAAAAGACAAGGAAAAAAGTGGCAAAGACAATGGGATAAGTGTGCTTGAAGTGATAGGAAGCATTCTGAGGGAATTAATGGAAATATGTCTTTTACTGTTATAAAATGTAAACATTTTCTGTAATTTTTTTGTATTTTTAATAAGAGTCTACAGGGTCTAATTATGTAGATCGTCAGACTCATAGTGATCTGCCTGTGTTCAGCCTCCCAAACAGCTGTCCTTACAGGTGTGCACCTCCACAGCCAGTCTGAATGCCATCTCAGTGGCCCCGGGGGCAGGGCCGGCACAGCACACTGGGGATGAACCCTGGCCCTGGGTCTGCCTAAGCAGGAGCTTTAATCCGCTGAGCTATTTGGTCAGCCATTGATTTATTTATTTTATTTTTTTGTATTTTTATCTCTGTAAATTTGGGTAATGCTGTATAATCAAATATAAAGAAGGGAGTCTAGAAAAATAAAGTGGAAAGCAGCCTTTGAATAATTGACAAAAATAACCCAGAAAGAAAGCTACAAATACTAGATGATGATTAAATGAATATATATTGAAAACAAGAGGCATATGGTATAGTGCTAGCCTCTCCCCCTTCCTTCTTCCTGCCTTTCTTTTCTTTCTTTTTCCTCCCTCTTTCTATCGTCCTGTCCCTTTTTCACATTGCCCTTTTTTCTCCCTTCTCCCTT
>NW_004524829.1:2119968-2130739 GCF_000260255.1 Octodon degus | reverse complement strand
TCCTTCCTTCCTTCTTTCTGTATCTCTTAATGTCTTTCTCTTCAAGTGCATTTGAAACCCATCCCATACCACATACAAACGCTGTAATCTTTTCCATAGTATAAATTTTACTGAATTAAAATATTCTTTTAAAAATTAAAAAATGTCACATTTGCTTCAAGTAAATCCAACTCTATATTTAACCCATTGGAGATCATTTCTGCCTCCTCAGTGATTAAGGCATTCAGTAGTTTATTGTAAGGAGCATTGCTTTCTCTGAAGGAAAACATCATGCTAAAATAATATATTATTTTATAATATTGTGCAAACACAATGCATGGAGGGTTGGTTTATGTTGTATGAAAGAATCAAGATTTACAAAGATATCTCTAAAGCTGGCCTGATAGGACCAGAATAAAAATGTTATGAGAGTAAATCATCCCACCAAGGAAAAGATGGAAGAGGAGGCCTTCAGAGAAATTCCTAAGGCAAAGATCTTGAGTAATATATTTAATATGGTCAGTGTTGGGATGGAGGGACTAAGGCAAAACTTGCATGCTGTAGGCATAGTAAGAGTGGAAGTGGTTTTGTTTGCACCACATCCAATGGGTTTTGTTAATTTCTGAGCACCGTATTTTGAGAAAGTCACCAACAAATTAGAACATACTCTCAGAGGAGTTGATGGGAGAATAGCACATCCTTGAAACTAGGCTATTTGGGGAGGATGGAGCGAACTGTCCTTTAAAACACTGCTTTAACCACTTACATATTTTTTCTTATACCACTATCATAGGTCAGTAGTAACTTCCAAAACTTGGTAAATTAAGACTATAAAAGTTTTTCTCTTATGCATAATATCCATAAATCCTAAGGTACACAAGACTTTTGCACTGTCTAGTTACTCAGGAACCCAGGCCAGCACTGGCTCTGGCATCTGCTACATGTCATCTGCTATATCCAGTCCTGTCAGTCACCATGGCTGGTAAGATCCGGGGAGACAGTGACACACTTGTCCCCAGTTGCTCCTGCTCAATGGTGACCCATGACTCTTGGATACTGTCAGAAACAGTTGTGCCCCACCTGATCAACTTTACCTTAAATATTTTTAAATGGTTTAATTTTACATTATTCCATCCTCAAACTACATAATACATCTGAGAAATCAGAGGTTGATCAGCTATTGTGTTTTCTCCAATACGTGTCAAAATAAATGACTTTTAGAAGTACAGTTTCATCCATACATTACCTAAAGTCATTTCATATATTACAAATAATCTTGTGTACTATAAAAATTTGCTATTTCCACGTAATAAAGACATGTCACTTTTAGAGACCAACTAGCTTACTGGTGCCATAATATGGAGGGTAGGAAGGTCTGCAGCCCATGTGGAGGCACTACACAAAGAGGTTCTGAGGTGCTGGAGGGGTCCTGAGGAAAATTCAGCATCACACTGAAGAAAATTATGACATTGATGTCCTCCGGCCATTTCAATAATTGACTTAGAGACATTAAACAAATACGTAAGAATCGTGTTGTCAAAAATTAATGCTGATAGTGAGGAAATGCAACACACAAATGAACTGTAAAATGTCAAGTTTAGCTCTACACACTCATGGTTTTCAGGGATGTATATTATCTTCTGTGTGGAGGAGTTGAACATGAAGCAATGTTTATTTGTTTTAAAAATCACTTTGCTTTGACATAACATTCATTGGAACTGGTCACTGTAAGTTGCACTAAACTCTTATCCCACCACATATCATCTTTACAATGATGTTATCTATTGGAATCTGTTGATGTGCCTACTTTATTAATAAGAAACTGAGGCCTCTTCACAGTAAGACACTGGTCCAGAATGACAGAGCTAAAGCCAAAACCCTGATCAAACTCAACCTCCAATGGGAACTCTGGTCTCCCAGTCACTATTGGGGTGCTTCTGTTACTACCCTATCATTATTTCTTTGCTTTTCACTCTCATTTACGGAAATAGGCAATGAGTAAACAATAGCATTTGACCATTTAGAGTCTGACCTTGTGTTGTCACCTAGAGGGCCTGAGGTTAGGGTGAGTTTGTAGGGCATGGGGGAACCTTTCCCTTTAATTTAGGACTGTTAGACTTTCTGTGTGTTTATTCTGTCTTGTTTCCTTTTCTTACTTTCCTATTTTCTTTTTCTTTCTTTCTTTTTCTTAACATCTTTTCCAGTCGAAAGGCCAGAATCAACAGGATCAAAAATCAAACAAAAATTCTGAGCTTCCCTGAGGACACACATGGGGGATTTGAGACTGTCAGCTGTACAAATATGACGCCATCTTTAGATAAACTGTCTGGAAGGATGGGCTGGGGGCGGGACAGCCCCTGCCTGCTGCACACAGATGTCAGGCAGCCGTGCCTCCAGCCAGGTTTATTATCTGACAGATACGGAGCACAAATATTGACTTTTGCTATTTTTACTGTAACTGCAGCCATAAACATTGATTATTGCTGGAGCGGGCAGACTGGGAAGAAAGCAGCAGTGTCCTCACAACCCCAGAGAGCTTTTGTCTTTGCCTGGAGACAGCTCAGCAAGGGCTAACACTTGAATCCAATCTTCATGGAGCAATTCAACGCAGAAATAGTAAAATGGTAATGATATGAAAGATTTGCAGGATTGAAGGATTCGAAAGAAATTGTTATGCTCTCTGATTTGCATTTGTGTTCATTTAGCCCAAGAAAATCTCAACGTAGAACAGCAATTTAAGAGAATTGAAAAACCCATGGTGGGCCAGCCAGATAACTCAGCAGACTAAAGAGCCTGCTTAGGCAGGCACAGGGATTGGGATTTGATCTCTGGTGGACCATGCTGGCCCTGTCCCCAGGGCATGCTGAGACAACAATTGAGACTAGGAATGGTGGCGCATGCCTGTAATCCCAGTGCTTGGGAGACTGAAAACAGGAGGATCACTCTGAGTCTGATCTGAGTAGTGAGATCCTATACTAAAAAAAAAAAAAAAAAAAAAGCCCATGGTGCCCTCCTTTGATCAAGGCAGACGTCATCTGTTCTGATGTCAACACACAATAACTGATACTTATATTTTCCCATCTATAGCACAGTCTTATATTCTTGACAATGGAGATAATTCATCAATGCATATCGCTTTGCTGGTCCTTTCAGGACTATTGTGTATTGAATATTATGTGCATTTTAACAAAAAGACAAATAACTTTCCTTGAGAACTTGCAGTGAGGATGCTTAACACATGGAGTACGTGTGAGGCAGTGGCTCTGCATCTCAATTCCAGATATGAGACTGCTTTTCAATCATCACTCAGAAGCAAACAAAAGAAAGCTTTAAAAAATAGGTGGCAGTGTCCTACCCTTTCTGTTTAGATTGTGTAGTACTGTTAAGCATAATAGCTGTTTGTCTTAGGTCTCTACATAGAATCGTACAGATCTTTAAGCCAAACTATGCCTACCTTAATTATAACCACTACCTAGCAAGTTCTTCATTTTTTTTTCAGTATACACTGAAGTCTCTCACTTTTGTAATTGTCATTACATGACAAGGAAATAACTTTTGTAGTAAGAAATCTGTTATAAATACTCATTTTGATTAAAAAAATACTAGAAATGTACTTTTTATCAGTTTGTGGAATAATGACATAATTCATTAAGTCAGTTGGTCAAAGTAATAATACTTTTTTTCCAACAACAAGTTGTCTTCTTGCTAAGGCTAATAATATAACATGGAATTATTCAATCAGGATATATGTTAATGTTCATAAACTCAACCAGCTAGGATCCAAGATTAAGGGACATACTGGTGAGGACAATCTAACGGGCTGAGTGCACAGAGAGCTCACGGAATTTGTGGGCTTGAATTTATACTCAGCCTTTTAGAGTAAGAAGTTGTTGTATGATTTTTCTTCATCCCAGTGGAGAAGAAGTACTCTTTTAGCATTTCAGGGTCTGGCCAGGAAACAAATGGTGACTTATCTTCAATAAATGTAACCTAACTAACAGAGGACTATTTAAATAATCTCAGAATAAACACTGCGTTTGAAATCACAGTGTTTACCTTTATTCCAAGTGCTACCAGTTGAGTAATTTGAGTTGAGTCACAGATTTTAGCACAAGCTTCCTTATCCATAAAATGGGACCAGCCATTTATGCTACAAAATGTTGACAATTACATGAAAAATTTGGTGATTAAAGACCTTCTAAAATAACAATATAACGTGTAAGACTCATTCTTCTACCTTTTAACTTTTTGTTATTTTTACTAAACATTCGCCAACCATTGATGACTTTATTGTTTTTAAAATTCTTAAAACTGAGTACATTATCCTGTTTTTCAAAGTCTCAATTTGATTATAATTATTTCCCACAATTTTCTTAGAGAATTTTTTATCTGATAACACCAAATCTTTTTTTTTTTTTTTTTTTTTTTTTTGCTACATGGAATGGACATAGTTGAGAGATCTAACTAAGGTATCTACTTGCCAATTAACAGAACAGGATATTTATCTGCAAGATGGGAGTGGGAGTGCTGGGTCTTCAGGTTCCATGCCTTCGATACGGTCAGGACCCTAGCCCAACTTGTGGGCTTTGGTCACACTCAAAAATGCAGGAGAGCTTCATGTGTGAACTAGAATGTGAAATAATGGACGGCCAAACATTGGTGAATAAAATTGATATTAGCCTATAGAAGCATTTTCATGGCAGTGTACATTATCATCATAGGCTTCCTAGAGGACTGTGAAATCAGAGCAAAGTGATGATATCTGATGACATAACAATGACTGTGTTGTTTATGCTATGCTGCATAATTGTCACAGAGGCTCAGAGCTCAGTGGAAAGGAGGTCCCCAGATGTTGTTGAGATGTTGTAGTTTCTCAGAGATTTTAGTGAGTGCATAGTTGTGGCTGGGTGGTGGGGCAGGAGTAAATGAGACCTCCAATGGCTCTCCCACAGGTAAGGCCTGGAAGGAAGGGGCAGTTGACAAAAATAAGGGGAAGTGAATGTATGTTTGCAAGAGATTTCTCAGCCAATCCAACAAACAGGACTTCCACCTAAAACAAATTAGATCACGTTGTTTCAGTAGCATGTCGTATTTTCTTCCCTTCTTGCCTATGTTCTGTCAAAGATGAGAAATGATCATGCAGAACTCCTGATAAAGCTGAGATCACAACAGAGCTAGTCTGACCCAAGAAACCAACCTGGATAACCTCATGGGACATTCTTCTTAAAATATCCCAGCTCCATTTCAGGGCCTCTGTGGTTAATCTTTAGATAAGAATCTTAGCTCTTTACAGTTGCCCATCACCTCATCTATAGTGTTTACCATTCTTGGTTTGTGTGAAACCACTCAGTAAGAAAAAATTGGGGCAAGGGAGACAAGGAGGTAGTTCAGGTTGAAAAGGAACTGAGTCTTCCTTCTCTTTCTACACTAGAAAGCTAAACTTTCTACACCAGAAAAGTAAACTCAGAATAACACTGTACATACACACAAAAATCGTACCATTCTGCCTCTTTTACTAGGTTGCTTAAGTAATGATGAGGGGTCTTATAGAAATTTTTTCATTAAGTCACAAGAAAAGCTTACTCTAGTTTTCTTGAATGAGTTTGTTGTTAAACATTATAATGTCTGTATTATGCTTTCCAGCATTCCGCAGTGCAGCTGTGTGATTATCACTGTATTTGGAATATAAATGTTCAGTCACCTCTGAGCTATCACCTTGAGATATCCCCAGGGATACCTTGCTACTAGGTGAAACTAGGGGTCATCAAGTAGAACGAAGCCATCTGGTCATGTTAAACTGGTAGGGGTTGGGGAGAAGCAATAAAAGGCTGAGGATACAGTTTGCAAAAGCATCTAATGCTATAATTGCTTCATTGTGCTCACTTGTAGCACTCATTCTGAAATTTCAAGCAACTTGAAAGAAGAAGCCAGTATTTTGTATTTCTAAGAAAGGCATTTATTAAAAGACTGGGAAATAGCACTCTGTAAATGAATCCCAGAGCAAATACAGAGACAACGCTTAGCTAAATGTTTTAAGAGTAAACAGCCCTCTTGTTAAGAGAGCACAAAGATAAAATAAAGAACAACAGGTTTCAAGCAGGAAAAGCTGAAGGGCATGTTCAAGGTCCTCTTTAGTTTTTGATACGGGTTATAAACTTCTCCAATCAAAAGATCAGAAATGATCCAAATTCTGAAACTTTTTGAGTCCTGACATGATATTACAAGTAGAAAAGTCCACACCTGTCCTCTTATGATGAGTTATAGTCAAAACACAGAGGCACTGAAAGTACTGCATATGTGTGGGCTGTGTGTAGAAGGGGTGCATATGAAACATAAAAGAATTTTGTGTTTAGATTGGTTCCTTCCCCAAAATATCTCATTATAAATATACAACTATAGATTGGTTCCTTTCCCTAAGATACCCCATTATAAATATACAAATATTACAAAATTTTAAAAATCTAAAATCTGAAACAATTCTGGGGTCCATCACAGCACTTGGAACAAGGGAAACTTAACATGTAATATTTTCCCTCAATTTCAGCAGCAAGGGAATAAGGTAGCTCGAATGTTTAACTAGACCTGGAATTATACTTCAGGAATTGATCTACAACTTGCTTTACAAATCATATAAACAGAATATGACTTTTTTATTAGTGTCCCATAAAGCAGTGCTTTATATTTCTATAGAAATACATGTAAAAGAGGCTGAAAGTGAATCTCTCATGCTGATATTAGTAGTTAGTTCTGCCAAGGAGAAGATTCAAATGGAGCTTTGTTTTTAAACCACTCACTATTTGTTAAATATGCTACTGTTAAAATGAAATGTTGTACTAGTTGTACAAATTTAAATATTAAATAATTTTTAAAAATATGATAATGAAAAATATATGATCTTTTACAGCAGCGCTAAGCCTGACAGATTGGCTACTCAGAGAGCTCCTTCAGATGTCTGAATTCAATGGTGTGGGGTCAGAACTAAAGAACTGCTCATCGTTCCTCTGCTCCCTAACAGAGCCTCAGCAGTTTCAGCAAAAAGCCGCTGAGAAGACTGCATGTGTGAGCAGTAAGGGGCGCCCCACTGCAAATCCAGCAAGCTCTGGCCCCTTTTCCTTCTTTCCAATGTCCTCTCCAACAAATCAAGTGTAAGCAAATGCCAGAACAACTATTATCCACTGATAATCCCATCTCTACAAAATGCACAACTCACAAAGAACAACCTACACGGAGGGATTAGACGACACGGAATGTGTGTGAACTTAAATGCAAAATTTAAAAAAGTCACACTGGCATGCTTCCCTTCGAGTTTAACCTCTATTTTCTGCCTGCAGAGGGAGACAGCAAAGAAAGCAAAGGTTTCACACCCAACCCCTTCCTCACTCTGGTCCTGCACACCCCAGTCCTGATCTTATGTGTGGAAGTGTTATCCTGTGGAAGTGTGGACCTTTAGTTTTAGGATTCAAATATAGCAGTTGGAACTCTTTCTGGGGTAGCAAATCAGCACAAGTTACTAGAAAAGGGTGGTATTGTTTGATGTAACTGAGAAGCTGGGAGCCTTAAACATAAATCCACCCAGGGCCTCCAGTGATGTCACGGGTTCCTTCATTTCTCAGCCTCATGTTCCGCTCTGTCCTGTTCTTGGGTTCTGCGTGGTGATACAATGGCTGCGCCCAGGTAATCCGGCATAAATGGGAAAACTTCCTTCAGGCCATCTCTGCACACTCCCTTTGAAGTTCAAGGCTTTGCTAAATTGCATCACAAAGATCCCAATTACCAGGGAGGTGCAACTCCTGCTCTGACTGCCCAAGGAGAAGTCTCCTTTTAGACACATGGACTGGGATTGGGAATTGGGAATATCCCAAGAAACAAAAGGCACTGTTTTCTGCAAAGTGTAGAATAGTGGTGCTACTATTAGAGCCTCGTGGCTGGGCCCTCTGGCTATTATTCCAAGTTCTGTAAACACAAGGAAATATGGTGCCTCCAGTGACCGGTCCTGCACTTTTCCCTGTCCTCCGTGAGTCTGAGCAAAGGCAGGAGGAATTCATCTGTCTGCAGCCTACATTCCTTAAAAAATTCTCTTAACAAAGATTTTGAAAGCAACAGACCCTGTACTTTAAATGGTGTTATCATCTAATCATATGGGAATTTTCAGTACTTTCTCAGGTCTCCATAAACAGTCTCTAAGGAAGGTTGAAGCTGCAGATGTGTCTCAGATGGAGTGAAAGAAAAGCAGAAGAGCGAAGGCATGAGTGTACTTCATGGAAAAGGGTAACTATGTGTGGTTCACGTAATGGAAGCTGCTGAGCATGTTATTCTTTACAAAATAATTTTATTAAGGGAAGCCCTTTCTATTTAGCTAAGGACAACATTATTTTAGTGAATTAATAATTCCAAAAGTGTTCTCTGATTATATTTTGATGATAATTTCAATTGGAAACACATTCAGCTTTATATACACAAATGATTATAGAAGAATGTGAGCGCGCATGCGCGCGCGCGCGCGCGCGCACACACACACACACACACACACACACACATCATGATTATTACTACTTGAATCCATAGCCTGAGGTAATAAGGAAAGCAAAGGTCAGACTTCCAAACACAAAACACATGTGTGGCGAGGGCACCACAAGCTGGAGGGAAGAAACAAATTTATTTTTGTATTGTTTTCATCAAGGGTTTTAGAGTCATGAACAGCACAAACCCTTCTTATTGATTAAATTTCATAATGCTGAATTTGATCAAATCATCATATACCAATTAGACTATGGTTTTTAAGCTATTATGGGTAATAACGGAAACATGGAATCATTAAGTAAGAATTTACTGAGTATTAAATTATCTCATCTTTATCTTGTTAAAATATTATAAATTGCATGTATGCGTATTTCCTGTCATAGTGTTTCCTCTTCTCAAAACTCAGCAGAAGCCCCGTTGCCAAAATCTCCAAAGACAGCACGGTAACCGGTGAGCAGCAACCATCCTTCTCTGTGTGCTCCACCCGCACAGCATTCCTCCTCAGTGCTAAGCGTTTGTGCTGTCTGTGGACCTTCGCTAGAGTCCAAGCAAGGCAGTGCCCTTCCAGGGGCACGGAAGAAGTGTCTCTAATGTGTAGTGACTATACTCAAATGCCAGCCTGAGGTTACCTAAGAAATGGTCAGATATCCTTAGGAATTTGAATTAGCCAGCTGACAGAAAGCAGTCTAGCTCCAGCTCTGGAGGGTTTCTCCTCTTTATGTAAGCGTTCTCCTCCCTCCTTCCTCAGTGTTCTGGGAGACTTTGAGGGACTGTCTTGCAGCTCATTGCAGGACCAGTAGGGGGAGACATAGTGCAAAAGTATTTTAGGTGTTCTGAGTGAAAAAGGTAAGGTAGCCTGGATGACACACAGATGGAATATGCTCATAAAAACTCTGTGAACATTAGATTTTGTAAAGAACATTTGGGTTAAGTTGAATTCACTTTACAATCTTATTGAGGCAACCAAGATGAACAGAGAAAACTTTTAAAAATTGAGAAATTCCTAATAGTTGCCAACAGCATTTTTAAAAAACAAAGACAAAAATAAAAATAACAATAAAACAGAGTTTTAAAACAGGTTAGTAAGGGAGTTACAATGATTAATTTATTTCGTATTGTCATCATAGTAGTCATTCAGCGTGCAATATGTAGGCATTTTTTCAAACAATATTAGCACAAACCTTTCTTTTCAATGAACTGAGAAACTATATAACTATCTTAACTATCTTATGTATAATTTTATTTTTCATTTTCACTTTCTTCCTTTCCTCTTTCCTCCATTACAGTTTGTTTTAACTTTTGAACAGTTTCTTCCCAACTCACAATAACTATTGTACATTTTATACCTTATTTACTCATTTAGGTTCTCATACTAGTGAGACAATTCAATGTTTACACATATGGGTCTGATTTATTTCACTTACGAGTATGATATTGAGTTGCATCCATTTACCTATAAAAGTCTCAAGTTTATCCTTTATGGCTGAGTAGTACTGTATTCTATTAAAAAGTCATTTAATTAATTAATTTATTTGTTTTTGGTGGAACCACAGATCAAACTCAGTACTTCGCATTTTCCAAGCAAGCACTTATTCCACTGACCTATCTCCCAGGGCCCCTACCACTTCTTTTATATCTTCAGTTGATAGGCATTTTGGTTGTTTCCATAATTTTGCTATTACAAGTTGTGCTGCTATAAACATGGGTGCATGTATATTGCTGTGGTTTGATGTTTTTAGTTCTTCTGGAAAGATACACAGAAGGGGGATAACTCGGTCAAATGGGACCTCTAACCCTAGCTTTTTGAGGAATCTCCACACTGATTTGCACAGTGGTTGCATCAGTCTGCACTCCCACCAACAGTGGAGAAAAGTTCCTTTTTCCCCATAGCACCTCCAGTTTATTAGTTGATTTCTCATTGAAAGCCATTCTTTTGGGGGTGACACAGAATCTCCATGTTCTTTTAATTTGCATCTCTCAGGGGACCACGTATAGTAAACATTTTTTATACAAGTATTTGTCATTTATATTTCTTCTTCTGAGACACGCGTATTCATCTCAGTTGTCTATTTTTAGATTGGGTCTTTGAATTATAGGGGTCTCATTTAATTCTTTATATATTTTACATATAAGTCTTTTCTCTGAGGGATAACTGGTTATAATTTTTTCTCATGCTGTGGGTTGTTCTTTCACTTTGTTGATGATTTCTTTAGAGGTGCAAAATCTTTATTTTATTTTATTGAAAAACAGGTATCAATGAGACAGTTTTAAA
>NW_004524829.1:2103934-2114215 GCF_000260255.1 Octodon degus | reverse complement strand
TGCTGGAAAAACTGGCTCTCTACATGCCAAAAACTAAAACTTGACCCAGGTCTATCACCAAGAATTAAGCTAAAGTCAAAATGAATTAAAGAGCTAAATATTAAAACAGAAACAGTAAGTCTCCTGGAAGAGCAAGTAGGAGGAACTCTTGAAGACATAGGGGTAGGCAATGACTTCATGAACAAAAATGAAATCGCATGTGAAACACTTGAAAGAATTAACAACTGGGACATGCTCTTATTGAGAAGTTTTTGCACGTCAGAAGAAATTAACAACAAAGTGAAAAGACAACCCACAAATTTGGAAAAAATCATGACAAATAAGTACTCAGACAAAGGTCTGCGCTCTAGAATTTATAAAGAAGTAAAAAACACTAAAGCCCCAAAATTTAAAGACCCAGTCCAGAAATGGGCATCCAAATGGAAATACACTTCCCAGTGGATGAAATTAAAGAAGCAAATAAATATATGAAAAAATACTCCACATCACTAGCCATCCATAAAAGGCAATGCAGAAGACCCAATACTATTATGGACTACTGGACTCTTTTAGAACATTTTTCTGAGTTAGCACACCTATAGTATTTAAATGACAGATCTAAACAAAAAAGAGGATACAGATGAATGTCCATTTTGATTAATGTCTGTGTATTCAAAATGGTTAGGATAGATATATAGTTATATTCTCTTAATGAATAGAGGGATTTGTTCTAATAGTGTTTGTAAATAGGATATCGTGTCTGCATCTTGTACAGCAAATAACTACTAGGAAGAATGTATGCAATGTGTTAGTTATTGAAACTGTCCTACCAATTTGATTTGAAACTGTCTCATTGCTATTTGTCTCTCAATAAAATTATGGGAAAAAAAAGCTCGAAAGTTTTCTCTTCATGTGACTCTACTTAGGCATACTCTATGTCATTGATCACATTCTCTGTTGCTCCATAATCCCCTTTATCAGAAAATTTGGTGCACAACTGAGTTATATGATGTTACAGTACGGTCAAAATCTTTTTAATAAGGTGAGATCCTGTAGGTTGATTTTTCATAGTATTTCTTTCAGTCTGGGTTTTGTTCATGTCCACCTACACCTATGTCTTTGAGACTTCTATTTTCTTTTCTACTACATTTAGTGCTCTTCTTTCAATAATTAGGTCTTTGACCCATTTTGACTTTAGTACACTGTAACAGACATCTGTCTAGCTTTAATTGCTGACATGTGGAAAGCCAGTTTTCCCACATATTAAAGAGACTATCTTTCTTCCAGTGAACAATCTGGCTACTTTGTCAAAGAAAAGATGACCAAATGTATTTATAACTGTGTTATCTTCTATTGTGTTCTATTGACTTTCAGGCCTGTTTTTTTTTTTTTCCAAATACCATGCTGATTTTATCATAGTAACTTTGTAGTATAATTTCATGTCTGGAATTGTGATGTCTCCTGACTTCCCTACTTGTTTTGTTGGCATTAACAATCTACTACATGGCAGCCTGGCTACTGACAAATGGTGGTAACTATTAACTTGATGTCTCTCTCTGTAGGAGAAAGTTCTTCAGAAATACAATACAATCTAATGTAATAGGAACTGCAATGAAATGATTTTCCACTCAGTAGGGTGATTTTACCCTGTTGTTTAGGGAGGGCGTCGAAGATGGTAGGATGGAGAGGTGAATGAGGATAGATATAGTAGGAACACTTCGGAGGGCACAGGATAATTATCCAGGTTTGGGGTAACGGTAGGATACAGGAAGGAAGGGTTGGGAGAGCTGCTCTAGGAGTATTGAAGTGAACCAGAAAGAGAAGAACAATGTTCACTCATGAAAGTATCATAAAGTTAAGGTAGACAGTTGACCAAAGGAAGAGGACAAGTAGAATAAAACAAAAGGAAGTGCTAGAGATCATCCTTGGCTTGTGTTGCTCATGTTTCCTGGGATATTCCACACCTCTAGTTTTGCCTGTACATTGAGTGTGACTTCGTCAGGTTTCTGCAGTGTCCCTGATGCTCTGAGTCTCCTACCTGTGGAGGAGGAGGGACAAATTCCAGATTTCTGTCATCAACTACACAGTCTCCAAGTCAATGGAGTAAGGGAAGAGCCAAACTCACATGCCTCCCCCTAGGCAAAACGCCATCAGCATTTTAAAAGTATTTTGGCATTTGTACAGCACAAGGGGAAGAGGATACTAGACTGAGTGGTAAGCTTTATGACGGATGGGAATGCCTGGCTGTGGTGGTTGAAGGATCGCCGGGAGCAACCCCTGTTGTCTGGGGCAGCTTCTGAGATGGATGTGCTGGCAATGGGGAAGGCTCAGCCTTGCCTATGTCCTGCCTGAGAGGTCAGAGCCACCATAGTCAGGAACAGCAGGGAAACCATGGCTGGTGCTGGGTTTTGACCTGGTGCTGAGGAAGCTGCTGACCTGATGAGTTTCTGCTCCGCAAGGAACCCAGAAGTGCCACACAACCCAGAGTGCAGGGCCAAGAGCCCCTCTGGCTGCTTCCTACTCTGCAAAAGTATATATACGACAATTTCAGCCATGGGAAAGCAGAATTTTCTTCTTCTTTATCTTAGGTCTGAGAGGTTTAAGAATATTATAGCTAAAATGGTTCAAGCAGAACCCATTTTAGTCACTTTTTTTTTTTTTTGGTGGAACTAGGGATTGAACCCAAGCCCTTGCACTTGCCAAGCAAGCACTGATTCTACTGAGCCATCTCCCTAGCCCCTTTAGCCACATTCCATAAGGGTTAATTGACAGACAAAACACACAAAGGAAAGACTAGAAAGAATTTTATGATTCCTAGTATTTTAGCGATCCCAAATGTGATAAATAAGAGAAAAAAGGGAAAAGAAATAATATTAATAGATGCGAACACTGATAAAGTGAGTAAGGGCTATAATTTTATTTAGAAGTCTTACTTAGCACCATGAAAAACTTATTTTTAAAAGGTCACTTAGAAATTATGGAGTGTATTTACATCACAGGCAAAGAATAAAGAAACAGGGCCAGGGAGATAGCTCAGTAGAATAAGCACTTGCCTGGCAAGCGCAAGAACCTGAGTTCAATCCCCGGTTCTGCAAAGAAAAAGAAAAAAAAAAAAAAAACAAGAAAGAAAGAAGAAAGACCTCACCACATGCGGGCTCTGAGTTTTTCAAACACCATGAAATAAATGAATGAATGAGTGAATGAATGAATGAATGAATGAATGAGCAGGAGCAATGTGACACCTGCTCCATAGAACTGAGTCTAACTTAGAAGACAGACAAAGCACACCTTTAGTAACAGAAAGAATGAAATGCATGACAGAAGAAGTGAAAAGCTCACAATGATTTCTGTTTACTTGGTTTGGGGAATCAGCAGTCATTTTTCAGGTGTAATATTTCAGCAAATTTGAGAAATATGAAGGCATTTTATAAAGAGAAATTCACTGGTAGGTAAGAAGAAAGTAACCCAGCTAGAAATAACAAGCTGGATAAAATCTCAAAACTGAGTAACAGAGAGGCACAGATTTGTAATGGAGAACATTGCTATAAGTCTGGAAAATCAAAGACAAGCTGAGTTAATAAAATTAAAGGAAAAGCAGACACTAATTTCCAAAAGATCTTGCCCTTCTTGTAAATCACTGTAATCATAATGCTAAGACTAGGATAAAGCAATCCCATACAAATGTAAAGTCTTTCCCTAACAATGATCATATGTATATTTTCAAGAAGTCTTTCAATGGTAATGCGGAGAATGAATAGTAGAAATAGATTAATGAAGAAGGATGAATTAGAAGTTTATCACAGGAATTTAGGGAGAGAAAAGTAATATTTCCTAAGGAAGTAACCTTGCGAATGAAGAGAAGTAGATTAATAAAGGGAACATTTCAGAGACAAAAATCAACCTTAAGTTAACTGGATATGGGTATCAGGGATTTAAAAAGTCAAAGATAATAGCCATGCAGCAGATTTAGAATAAGTAAATGCCATTCTCTGCGATGGGGCCCTGGAAGAAAGTTTGGATGATACCTTCTTCTTTGATCATGTTGAATTTAATATGTTAACATGATGTGAATTAGACAGTTGGATCCAGGAGTGGGAAGAAGGAGCCAAACTAGAAGACAACACCCTGTAAGAATTTAGTGTTTAGGTGGTAAATGACTACATGGGAGAGGATGGCATTGTCTGAGTGTACAGATTAAGCTAAGAGTTGTATTGCCAACATAAGAGAAATCCTCTGAAGATACTGAGAAAGCCTACAAGGCAGTGCAGGTAGTGGGAGGACTTTGTACCTATTCTTTAATAATAAGAGAGTTCTAGGAGAAAAGTAAGCACTTGGGGGCTCCCAACATATACTTAGTAGAAGGGAGAAATCTCTGGAAAAGTACAAAGAAGTATATGAAGGAGAAGAAGAATGAATGGCAGAAGTTTACCTCTTCTGTACTAAAATGAAAACAGATATGAAACATGACAGATTCTATTCAAGATGTGTTTTTGAAAACTTTATCATAAGTGAAAAAAATACAGTAAATATTCAAGTTGAAGTAAATCAGCCACTTAAAGGAGAATAGAAAGCAGTTTGAAGTCAGATGGTGAAAAATATCAGACAACCATGTGGGCATTCACTTAAACAATTTTGAGATGGGAAAAGTTTGAGACCAGAATTTTATACCCAGCTTTTGTTTCTATAAAAGAGTACTAAGAATTCTCAGATGTGTAGAAGTCCTATTTAACTTAGCTATATCCTTCCCAAGCATTTTCCCAAATGAACTAAAAACATTATACAATGATATATGTGCACCCACACTTATAGCAGCACAGTTTGTCATAACTAAATCTTGGAAACAATCCAAATGCCCACCAACTGAGGAATGGGAAATGATGTGGTATTTTTACAAAATGGAGTATTACTCATCTAGGGAAAAAAGAAGATAAATTTGAGGGTTTTATAAATAAATGGAGACAACTAGAGACCATACTGATAAGTGAAATAAATAAGACCTGCTTGTGCAAACATTGCATTGTCTTGCTAGTATAAGAACCTGAAAGAGTAAATAAAATCTAAAAGGTATGATAGATTCTGTGAAAAGGAAAGAATTTATTCAAAAGGAGGGAAAACTGGGGTGTGGAAAAGGACAGGAGAAGGAAAGAAGAGATACATTTATGTATTTGTGCAGGGTAGCTTAGATAATTGCTGATTTTTGCTGGTGTGCAGAGGAGAGCAGCTGATGTTTAATTTTTTATCTTGTCCTTTTAAAATTTTTTATAATATTTTTAGTTTCTTTCTTTTCTTTTCATAATTTTTCATGCCTATATCTGCTAATATGAGCAACTAATTTGAAGACATGCAATATAGCAAGCATTGTCAAACTCGTATTGTTTTGTTTGGTAAAATTCTTTATTGTTCCTATTTTTTTACCATTTTATATTCTGTTTAGATAATAAAAAAAATTCTCAGCCATGTAGGGATACATAAAATATAGCAACCAGCAAACATGTATAAAAATTTACTCAGAAAACTCAAAGTAGGACATGAATTGAAGATAAGGATCTGTTTTCCACATCACTATGACAGACCAATTTCCTCCAAATTGGGAAAAATGACAAAAAGATATAGATTAAACCCTTAGAAGACCTTGGAAAAAGAGGAGGTTTTGTCAGCAGATAAGAAATTTTAATAATGTTTGGGAAACTGTATAGTAACCTGGTTTAATGGGGAAGAGCCAAAAAAAAAAAAAAAAATTACAAAAAACTAGAGACATCTGGAATGGGTCACTGAAGAAACAAGTACCAGTCTTCCCCACAGAGTCTTGGAAACATGCCAACATCACCATCAGCAAGGGCTAGAAATTTTTGTTGAATGATGTTGAATGAATGGGCAGCCTATCTGGTAATTAGCAACATAATTAATTGAAGGGTTGCCAGCCAGCTGGGCTGGTCTTCCCCTCTGGTACCCAGAGGGCTGGCAGTGGTATTTCCTCTTAGCATGTAATAAATGAGATGGTGAGTTCTCTACATAAATTGAGGAAAAGAAAAAGGCTAGGGAAACAATGATTGCAGGAATGAAATGCTTGAAATGCCCTATGCCTAGATAAATGTCTTCCCAGACTTACACGGATTTAAGGGAAAGGATTCTTACCTTACTTGCATTTCTTTGCTTTTTGAATCTCAAAAGGGGGATTTTGAAGAGCATCTCCATGTTTCTATACAAAGAAACATGTTTGCATCCAGGAAAGAGGCCTGATATAGGAACAGTTCCTGCTACCATAGCCGAGGAAAGTCAAAATTAAGCGAGCAGTAGGAACTCCCCTAGTATTTCAATCAGAAATACAAGTAGACTTTGAAGAAGCGAAAACCATCACAAAAGCATCTTGGGAAGAGGTGGAACAGAAGGTACCTGAGAGATATACAAATGTAGGAGAAAAGTCGGGCATGGTGGTGCATGTCTGTAATCCCAGCACTCAGGAGGATGAAGAAGAAGGATCACTGTGAGTTCAAGACGAGACTGCACTACAAAGTGAACAGAAGGTCAGCCTGAATGGCATAGTGAGCCCCTGTCTCGAAAAGATCCCCTCCCCACTAGACAAAGGCAGGAGAAGATGACTTAAATTTCAATTAAAATCATCCAAAATATGTGAAAGATGATTGAAAGAAAAACATACATGATTCTTTAAAAATAAATCAAATGATCAATGAAAGCTTGAGAAATTAAAATCATGAATTGAGAAAACCTGATTACTACAGTAGAACAGGATAAAAATGAACAACAAAGAAATCAACTAAATTAATAGTAACAAATACATTTACTACATATCTATGTGTGTATTACTGTTTTGTGTTCGACTATTTCTCACCTATGCAAACATGAGACACTTTGTTTTAAGAATTCAGTTGTTTCACATCAAAAGCATTGTGTAATATTTCCACAGTATTTCTTTTTTAGATCTTTTATAATATTGTGATTTTATTAATCTCTTCTAGCAACTAATTTTTCTGTTCTTAGAGCTTCTAGTTGATGCTTTTAGAATAATTGAATACATTTACCATGTCTCAACTTTTCTATTGAAGCAGCACAATCTCACTTACGTTTTGAAATATGTAAAACTGAAGATTTTAATTATTTTTTCTTTCGATTATTTGAATGTTTGAAAAGAGAACAATATCACAAATTTTAAATATAAAAAGACAATATTAGTAAATAACATTTGTGTTTTGTCATATACTGTTTTTATTATTCTTTCTGGAAGACAGTTTTGGCTATTTTATTATAGATACCTAAGCATACAGTACAAATAAAACAGTAAATACCATAGACCTACAACATTTATGTACAAATTGTCTCCTTAGGCTGAAATCCGCTGCTAAGTTTAGCTCATTCTTACTTTTTACTGTGTGTATCTAAACAATGCATCATCATCTTGCCTTGTTCGTAGAAGTAGAAGCATCAAAAGGTTTGGAGCGATATTGGAAGGATGGTGGTGACAGTGGTGTTCCTGAACAAGGGGTATAAATCTTCTTGCTGTTATGCTTTCAAGCCATAGTCTGGATCAAACTGAATTTTGTTTTATGTTTTATTTTTATTAATTTTATTGAGAAACAAATGGCAATGAGACAGCTTCAAAATGGGGTTAGTAGGACAGTTACAATAATTAATACACTGCATATTGTTGTCTTCATAGTAGTTATTCATAGTACAAGATGCAGACATGATATCCTGTCCAAAACTATTAGTACAAACCTTTCTTCTCATGGAAGTAAAAGTAGCTGTATATCTATCCTGTTTTGTATACACACACATATATATATATATTATATATATAAGCATATATAGTATATATATTTCACTACAAAATGGTCCTTCATTTATATTCCCTTTTCTGTTTAGTTTTGTCAGAGATGGGTATTCTGTTGCCATTTAAATATCATAGGTGCATGAATTCAGCAAAATAATCTAGTATAGTCCAGTAGTCTATAATAGTAGTGGGTTATCTGGAGGACTGGCAGTGCCAGAAGTTGTTGACTTGAGCCTTTTAGAGCTCAGCATATTAATATGGCTTTACTTTTTTCAACCTGAATTTTAAACGGAAGAAAAGATGTGAGATCAAGGAGGACAGTCTTGGCCACAGTGGCCCTTGAACCAGCAACAATGGATGCACACATTCTTGCACCAGCAGGATCCAAGCCAGACTGACTGGGTTACACTGGCCCAAGCCTGGATTGCCCAGAGAGAGGCTTAAGGAGACCAAAGCATAGTGGAGCAACCTCTAGGATTGATGCCCAATGGACAAGAGATGTCTACAAAGGAGTCTGGTCCTGATAGTCGTGGGAATTTTCAAGGAGATTCAAACTTGAATAGGCTGTGGCAACCGGAATGGGGAATGCATCAGCAGCCCCACACTCTCTTCCAGATCAGCCATGGATGCCACCAACACCAGGCCCAGTGGCCATTGTACCTTCTGAAGACAGCAACAGTCAGGACAGTGGAGAGTTTGCCCCTGACAACAGGCATATATTTAACCAGAGCAATCACAACTTTGGTGGACCACCCGATAATTTTGCAATGGGGCCAGTGAACCAGTTTGACTATCAGCATGGGGCCCCTTTTGGTCTACCTCAAGGTGGATTTCATCCTCCTTATTGGCAACCAGGACCTTCAGCACCTCCCCAGAACTGAAGAGCAAGACCAGCATCATTCAGGGATCTGCAGCAGTCACTATTACACTTCCTGTGAAGCAGGAGCCTCCACAAATTGATGCAGTGAAACACTGGACTCTTCCAGCTTGGATTCATGAAGGTCTTGAAAAAATAGAATGTGAAAAGTGAAAGAAATTAGAAAAAGAGAGTATTAACAGGATTCACAATTGTTGAAAAAAGAAAAGAAGGCCATAGAAGATGCTGATGGAGGCGATGGCCCTTGTTCACCTCAGAGAAGTAAATTTGACAGCGATGAGGAAGATGAAGACCCTGAAAACACTGAAGCTCTGAGCAGTGGAAAATCACCAGAAGTCCATCTCCAGTTGAAGAAGAGAAGAGTGAGTAAGAGGTGACCGAAGGAGAGAAAGAGTATCATATGATGTGGCTGACAAAAATGCTTTTGACTGAAATTTTTCTGGGTGTCACAGATGAAGACATAGCCAAAGACACACATTGTAAAGCAGTGAAAGCTCCTGGTAAACAGCTGGCACAGTCCAGTGCACTGGCTTTTCTCACTGGACTCGGTTGCCTGAGCGGTTATGGATCTGGAGACAGTGAAGATGAGCAGAGTGACAGAGGCTCTGAGTGCTCTGGCCCTGATGATGAGTTACGGCACCACATCTGGCAAAAACAGGAGGCATTTTGGAGAAAAAAACAAAGAACAGCAGCTACTGCATGATAAACATATAGAAGAAGAAAAACAACAGACAGAAAGGGCTACAGAAGAGATGAATGAATTTATTCACAAAAAGCACAATAGCTTATCACATCCAGAAGCAAGAGAAGCAGATGGTGATGTGGTTAATGAAAAGAACTACAAATGAAACAACATCTGTTTAAGAACCAAAAAAAGACCATAAAGAAAAAGAGAAACAAGGAAGGAGTAGATCAGGAAGTTCTAGTAGCAGTTCTGGTAGCAATAGCAGAACTAGTAGTACCAGCAGTACTGTCTCTAGTTCTTCTTACATTTCTATCTCAGGTAGTACTCACACTTTTTCTTGATCTTCTTCTCCTAAAAGAAAAAAGAGACGTAGTAGGAGCAGATCTCCCGCAATTAAAGTTAGACATGGTCAGAGTCGAAACTACTCTTGCAGAATTAAGACAGAGAGTAATAGGGCTAGGGTGAAGTTTAGGGACAGGAGGAGATCTAATAGAAACAGCTTTGAAAGAGAAAGATGAGGAAATCGGAGTCCTTCCTGAATGAGATGAAGAAGTAGAAGTTGCTCAAGAGATAGACAAACCAGTTGTTCCAGTCGCAGTAGGAGTTGAGACAGATGTAAAATTGAGGATCAATGTGGAAATCTTTGTGAGAGCAGTCAGAAGCATAAAGATGAGGCTAAAGAACAAGAGAAGAAAAAGGAGAGGAGTCGAAGTATAAATAAAGACAGGAAAAAGAAAGAGAAAGAAAGATGTTATGGTTTGTGTATAGGTGTCCCCCCCAAAGCCTCATGCAGTCTTGGGGCTGTTTCTGGAGTTTGTGATTGATTGCCTTGGGTGGGGGGACGCTGCACCTGCCCTGGGGCAGGTAATTTGCATTTCAGTGTAAGGAGGAAAGAGAAGTTAGCTGCTGCTCCATTTATTTATTTATTTATTTATTTATTTATTTATTTAT
>NW_004524829.1:2088676-2090449 GCF_000260255.1 Octodon degus | reverse complement strand
AGGAACTTTTATAGAGGAAAACCATGTGGTAATGCGGGTCTAAGGTGGTAGAGAAGACATGGGAACTTGCTTAGGTGGGCATGAGGTGGGACAAAACCATGGTTAACCAATGAGATTACAAGCACCATTGGTCAGGTAAAATTGATTAAATCCAGTACCAAATGGGGAAGGGAGTCACATAGTAAGTGGGCATGAATATGGGACAGGGTTTCTTCCTGTTGGGGGTTGGGCTAGTGACTCATTTGGGCTCTTTTGAGGTGATTGATACCTATTTAGAGTATCAATCCCTGATGCCCCTCCCTAGGGCAGTATGCAACACTGTTTCCTCTTTTGTCTTGGTCTTGAGGTGTGGCCCATATGGAAGTGTCTGTCTCTTCCAAGTTGCAAGGTCACCTTGTCTCCTTGAGGGCTTGTTCCTGCCAAACTGCCTATATTTCTGTCTAATTCAGCTGCCTACGACAGTATGAGGTATTTTTCTTCCTTTCTCTTAGTAAGTTTGGCTAATGATAAATCTACTTTTTTCAATGAATCCGTTCTTCCATTCCTTTATTATTATTATTTTTGTCTCAATTTCATTGACTTCCACTTTAATCTTTATGATTTTTTTTCCCTTAAGTTTGGTTTGGGCTTGGATTATTATTGTTCCTCAAATACTTTGAGATTTCTCATCAGGTTATTTAGTTGAGCTTGATCTGTTTTCCTAATATGAGCATTTATTCTGTGTTGGGTCAACTCACATTTTAGACTATAAATGTAAATTTTGTGTTTTCTGTTGTGTAAAAACATACACTCACCACTGTTCTAAGTTGTTTAGTAACTAGTGACTGTTTCTTGCTGTTTACAAGATAAAATTCTTGTAACCCTCACCAATTCCTGTTAACAAAGTTAGCTTACAGAGATGACTTCAAAAGGAAATTAGATGGGCTTTAACTTCTTGTAACCTCGGGTTATGCAAGGCTGCACACAAGTACTCAGGTACTAGATAACCAGAAACTAAAACAAAGCCCCAGGAAATTTAGTTGGAGTAGTGGTCACCATGATCCTGAAAGCATTGTTTTGTGTCAGACAATGAATTTCTTTACCAAACTGAATGTGGTTTTAGGTTTTAGCACCCCCCCACCCCTTTCCTGGGCTAGACACCTTTCATCCTCTCCTGCATGAGAGCTGATGGGGGCCCTGAGCTCAGTAATAAATGGCTTTCCAAATTCCAATCTGGCTGATCTGGTTCCTATTCCGCGGGATCCATAACATATTCCAATGAACTTCCCACTTAGGATAGCACTGTCATTAACTTGTAGAAAATTTTAATTTCTTCCTTGATTTTTTTGTTACCCACTGGGTATTTGGAAATGTGTTATTAGGTTTCCAAGTGCTTCTAAATTTTCTGCAGTTTCTTCTGTGATTGATATAATTTTTAATTGTACAGTAGCCTAATAGTAAACAGGATTATTTCAATTCTTCTTCTTCTTATTGTTATAATTATTATTAGTTTTTTTGAGGTGAGGTCTCATGGTATACTTCACACTGGTCTTGAATTCACTATGTAGTCCAGGGTGGCTTTGAATTGATAGCACTCCTCTTACCCCAGCCACGCCAGGGCTGGAATGACAAATGGGCATCACCACATCCAGGTAACTGTTTCATATTTATTTAAGCAGTATATGTGATGTATTTTTAAGAAAGTACCTTGTGCTGGACAGAGAGAGAGAGAGAGAGAGAGAGAGAGAGAGAGAGAGAGAGAGAGAGAGAGAGAGAGACAGAGAGAGACAGAGA
>NW_004524829.1:2086894-2088576 GCF_000260255.1 Octodon degus | reverse complement strand
TATGGACTGAAACCTCCAATAACTGTGAGCTAAATAAACCTTTCCTTCCTTCATTTTGAGTGTCAAGTATTTGTCCCAGAAATAAGAGAAGATTAACTGAGACAAAAGGGAGCATGAACAGGGTAAAAGAAAAGAGAAACAAAAAGGGGATGAGAAAGATTTTAAGTTCAGTAGTCAGTATGATAGATTAAAGAGGAACAGAGAGAGTGAAAGAACATTCTCTAGGAGTGGTTCTATATCCGTTGAAATCATAAGACACGGTTCTAGACAAGATAGTAAGAAAAGTACTGCTAAAGATAGTAAAAAACATTCAGGCTCTGATTCTAGCAGAAGGAGCAGTTCTGAATCTCCAGGAAATAGCAAAGCAAAGAAGCTAAGAAGCCTAAACATAGTGCATTGCAATCCATGGAGAAATCTCAGAGGTCTGGTCAGAGGGTAAGCTGCAAACACAAGTCTAAGTCCCAATAAAGTAGTTCAGTTTTTAAAGTATTTTGTCTGATTTTTTTAAAATTGAATTTATTCAAAGTTGAAAGTGTCCTTTCTCTCACTCTTTAATAAAAAGTTAGTTTGGTACTTGATACATGATCATAGTTTAAATAATGTTAGAAATCCTATATAACGGTATTTATTTAAAGTTGCAGATTTTTAGCTTAAAATACATTTTTATTTTTAAATTTTGCCTTTTCCTATTTTTTTGCAGGTCGGCGGTCCCTCCTCATTGTAAGCACTGAGGCATGATGTGGAGAGCGTGCCATGATGTTTCAAAAAATTCCATGCGCTTTCAGGGCCTGTCTCATTATAGAGGCACGTTGTGGCTGTAGGTGGAACCACAGTCTTTTTTTAATCTGCAAATAGGTGTACATTTTCCAAATGTTGCTCCAAGTTCCTTAATAGGATTTCTCTGTATTACACTGTTTTCAAAAATAGTGCATAATAAGACTATAAACGTGCCATTCTCTCTCAGCTGCAATGTTCTTAAACTTATTCTTGAATGCACTGTGATGTCAGGAAAGCTCTTTAGTTCATTTTTGTTAAAAAAAAACAACATAAAGAAAAAAAATTTAAAAAAATAAATGATGCATCAATCTTGTTTTGTCTTCATTTTGAGCTTTACTATTAAGTTCTGATTCTGGGCAATCTACTAGAATACAGCACTTAGTGTCCTTCCACCACTTCCCCAACACACCTTTCTCTTCCTGTCAAAATTTTAATATAGTTATTCTATATTTCTAACTTAGTCAGATATATTTTGTCTAAATTGTTGTAATCTGTTGGGAACTGAGCCTCATAAGTTCTCTTAGCATGTCCTTTCCTGAAGAACTTTTTTAAAAAATAATTTTAAACTTCTGGGAAGGTAGAGGAGTAGTGAGCAGCAGAGAAGTAGCCTTTCTGAGATTTGGAGTCCGTATACCGGAATACAGCATGGTGTTTTAATTGGGATTGCATTGAATCTGTATAACAATTTTGGGAGTGTGGCCATTTTCACCTTGTTGGTTCTTCCTATCCAGGAGCAAGGAATATCTTTCCATTTTCTGAAGTCCTCTTTGATTTTTTTTCAGAGTACTATAATTTTTGCTATATAAATCTTTCTTTTGTTTTTTGTTTGTTTGTTTTAAGGAAGGAAAGGTTTACTTAGCTCACAGTTACTGGAGGTTTCAGTCCATACTCAGCTGGCTCCAAGG
>NW_004524829.1:2070963-2076364 GCF_000260255.1 Octodon degus | reverse complement strand
AGAGAGAGAGAGAGAGAGAGAGAGAGACAGAGAGAGAGAGACAGAGAGAGACAGAGAGAGACAGAGAGAGACAGAGAGAGACAGAGAGACAGAGAGAGACAGAGAGACAGAGAGAAGAGGAGAGAGCAGCAGTATACAGCAAATTAAAAATGTAAGTAGTTCATGTACTGGGAAAATGAATTGAGAAATAAGATAATAGTATTTCTTTGGAAGCTTGAGGTGAAGAAACTAGATAGGGAGATGAGGAGAGAAGGTACACATCAACCAAATCAAAGCAAATAAAAGAAAAAATAAATAAAAGCAAAGATCAACTAAATAAAAACTAAAAAAATGAAACCAAGCCAAACCAAGGGAAAAGAATCTTAGAAGATATCTGACAAGAGCTCAGCCTCAACACTCCAACAGGGGAATGTGTACAGGATTCATAAAGGCTATAAGCCTAGGTACTATAAAGCCTAGGTACTCCCACCCTCCCTTCTTGCACTGATTATGGCATGATTATACACAGCAACACCAGTATCACCACTTACAAATCTGAAGCCCACCAAATCTCAGGACTTCATTCTGCCAGCCTTAAGGCATGTAGGCTGAGGCTGACATTGACCTAGTTCTTGGGTTAAGAACTCTTCCTGTCCCCCTGTCCACTTCCCTTTTACAGCTGTCAATGTCTTTGACTTGAAATATGTATATAACTTTCTGTTTCAGTGTGACAGTCCCTTCCACATTCTGATTAACTTCTTTCTCAGTGGATCCTTTCTGTGTTTCTTTGGTGTGATTTCTCCTTTAGTCAGCTATGTTAGGTCCTCTTTCTATTATTATTACCATTGAAATTATTAACACTACTGCTTTTAAGATAGGGTCTCTATATTACTTAGGATTACCTTGACCTCCTTGGCTCAAGTGATCCTCTTAACCTGTCACATAGCTGGACTTCAGCTGGGCGAGATTTGCCTTTATCTTGAAGAATAATCTTATTAAGTGGATAAAGCATTTTGAAATTATTTTCAGCTCAATTTCACCAGAAATTTCACCTATGAGTCTGGCTCCAGACATACCTGGCCAATGCTGCATCTGTGAAGTAAGTTCCTTGCAGTCAAAAGTAAGGTTTAAGACCTATTCCTGTGAATTTCATCTTGTTAAATGTGTGCACATCTTGAATTGTCCAAAACTCTTGCCAGCATCCTTATGGTCAGAAATGCTATGATGCTATGTTAGAAATTAACTTTTTAATGAAACTCCCTATTTAGACCACTTAATATTTTCATACTTAGGGAATTTTTCTTTTTTCCCACCCTAACATGGGAAGTTTATGTTTGTCCTACATTCAGATTTTAGGGGGAATTAAAAAAAAAAACTTACATGAATCTCTCTTTAAATGTTGAAGATATGCATAAAGACAGGCAAAAAGTTCAATATGTATAGTTTTATTTTGTAGATTGGAGTTGCATCTGTATGTAGGGAGTAGGAACGCAACTACAGCTGGAGCCAGCTGTGGGCTAGACTGTGGGATAGCACCTCAGTGACAGATAGTTTCTTTCCTTTGTTTGTTGTGGCAACCTGGAATTAGCTGGGACCTTGCCCACAGTTGCTAATTGGCAAGGTTTTCCGGGATTCTAAAACATCCCTTGGCTTCAAGAGTATTTGAGATCCCCAGTGCTCTTAAAGAGGTGGATGCTTTCTCTTCTATCTAAGAAACCTCCCTGTGGCAATTCCCCTTAGTCCTAGCATGCACCTCCTTTCCCTCCTTCAGTCTGAAGGAATTTCTGCTGGAGTCTCCAGTGTCTCTGTATTCCCCGGGTTCTTAGAACCAGGTTTCACTGTTGTACAGAGCTTATGAAATAGCTCTGTCTCACAGGAGAGGAATCAATGTTCTATTTTAGAAAAACAAGTAGAAGGAAATGATAATAGTATTAAGACATAAGCTAGCAATATGTACTAGTTAATAAAGTGATACTTTGTAGTTAGGTTTAGTCTTGCTTAGAAAATTAGTCACCACTTAGCCAATGGGAAATAAACACATTTTCTGGCAGCGCAGTAGAAGAAAACTTTGATCATAAGTCAGAGCTGTACTGGGAGCACCTCCTGCCATGTGGAACTCATCTAGGCTCTGACTCAGCTTTTCTATAGATAATCAGCCTGGTACCTGGCTCTGCAAGGCATGGTCCACACAGTCCTCCTACCGCTTTCAATCTTAGGCACAGAGGGTAAGTTGTAAGATACCCTTGCTTTCAGAAGAAATGAGTTTGACACACTAATCAATTGTGCTAATTTACAAATAAGTTATTCTTTCAAGTGCTTTAAAGTTATGACTCCCCAGCCATGTGTTAAGGATATTAGGATAAAAGTTCAACCTTTCTCTTGGGCAGTTAAGTAAGCTGAGAACACTATGCTAGAAGGTAGATATAATTTAAGATAAGCTTTTCGCATCCTTAGCCATCTACCTCTGGGAATAAGATGTTTCACTTTGAATTGGACCAGGTTCCTTGAACAAAAATCGTAATTGTTATTTAAGAATGCAGAGACCAGAATAATATCTTAGAATTAAGAATAATTTCTTGCAGGCAGTCAATCTTAATTTATCTCTAGACAAAGTCAGGCAGGTTTCACAGGTTAAAGTCATGGAAAAGGCATAGACAATAATACTAAGCTATGTAAGGACAAAAGACTAACACAACAAATGAATGATAAAAGTCTGGCCAGAGAGCTCAGTAGATTAAAAAGCCTGCTTAGACAGATACAGGGGCTGGGGTTAGATTCCCAGTGTGCCTTGCTGGCCCTGCCCCCAGGGGCAAGGCTGAGACAGTGATTGAGACTAGGCATGGTGGTGCTCGCTTATAATCTCAGCACTTGGGAGGCTGAAAGCCAGAGGATCACAATGAGTTTAATTTACGTAGTGAGACCCTGTAGACCTTGTACTAAATAAATAAATAAATAAATAAATAATTATAAAAAGTGAATGATGAAATTTATATAGCAGAAGGAAAATAAAAATGCTACTTAAATCAATGAGATAATCACTTATGATTAGGGACAAAATTAAAATATAAACAAAAATGTCTATCTGAGTAAAGAAAGAAGATACAATCACCATTCATCATTACCCCACCAACAAAAACTTCAAATTCTTAGAAGCACTCCTTCACAGTGCGTGTACTGAGCTCTATTGTCTCATTTTAGATGTGTGAACTCTTTTAACCTTTGCAACCAGTTTATGATGTAAGTGTTGTTTTCATAAGCAGACAAATCAAGTCATAACAAGGTTAGATTCATATCTGCTATCTGTGATTTCCCCTTAAGAAACACATCCAAAAATCTTACTAAGTACTACAAGTTTTATATCTCAGATATATGCTAAATCCACTGCTTCTATTTCTTCTGGTGCTATTTTAATTTAAGGCATCCTCATTTCAAGAATGGAACAGCAGTTGATTCCTAATTGGTCTTCGCCCTTGATCGTCTATTATCCATTTAGCAACAAAATCAAGCTTGAAAGGTAAATCAGATCCCATTTCTTTCTTGTTTGAAACTTTCCATTTATTCTATTACACTTAAATTCTACACCTAGCCATGGTTTATGTTTTACTTGATTTAACCCCAGACTACTTATGAAGCTTACTTTATTCCATTCTCTTATTCTTTCTTGGTGGTACAAGATTAGATAATTTGTAATTACATTAGAGAAAATATACTTACATGCCCCCGAGCATTAAATCTCTCTTGTTGATAGGGTAAATTCCTGAATATCAGATCTGGCATGGAAACTGAAATTATGGCTGGGTTTAGATTTATTTATCCACTATGATTCATCTGGTATTTGCTGAAGCCAGCAGTTTAATTGTTAGTTGTAATAATTAAAACGAAATGGGATGGAACCACCAGTCCTGACTCTTTGAGTTTCTTTGATGTTGGTAATAATCTCTTCCAATATTTTTTAGAATGCAGTACTCCTCTGATCTGCTATCTTGGTTGGGATATTTGGCAATGAGTAATTTCTCAGTCTTTTGTTTTCTCTCCTATTATTAATGACTCTTATTCCATAAATCAAAGAGATAATGAGAGAACTTTGCTACTTGCTAAATACACTCAGTTTGGGTTGGATGTGGTGGTACATGCCTGTAATCCCAACACTGGAGAGCCTATGACAGGAGGATCATGGAGGGTTTAAAGCCAGCTCGAGCTAAATAGCAATACCCTTCCTCAGAAAACAAAACCCATAAATACAGTCAACCATATATCCACTTGCACTCAAATTAGAAATCAATAAATGGATTTGCTTCAAGATTACATTTTTCCAGGCTACCATAAGCATTCACTTTTACTAAAAACTATATCGGTATATAAAATGAGGTGTTCTAATGTGGTTTTCCGCCAAGACTCTTTATCTAAACTGTTCATTAAATACCTGGGTAGTCCCTTCCCTCAGAGCACAGTTACCTTAGCAAATGATTGTATTTCACTTAGGGGCTGCTGGAGGTGTGCTTGCTGAATATATCTGTGATGCTGCTGCAGAGATGACCCTCGTGGGTATTGATATCTTCTTGAATGAGTAATTTCATGAGCTGACAAATCAGTAAACTGCCAAGTGACTATAATTTTACAGTGCACCTAATATCGTACTTTTTCTTTTTACCATATCAGCTATTTTTATTTCACAGTAAGTTAGCGCACTAGGTGGTAATCTTTATATCTTGTCCTGAGTGCGTCGAGCACTATTAATACTTGGCACAGACAGGAACACTTACTGCCTCTTCCTTTGCTGCCTATTACAGTAATAACATCCAGCTTGTCTCTGGTAGCCAAGCACTGTTATCTGGTAGTTACATTATAAAGTCTATCACCCCCCCCATACCCAAGGATCAAATCCCATCTTGTTAGCACTTACCTACAAAGAACGGATTCCTTTCCATTAGTGCATTTCTCATTGCCTATAAAAGGAAGTGTGATCTGAATGCCCTGCAGGACGCTGCCAGTTTGTGGATTTTCTTACCTCATATGATGGATTTGTACTTTTGGAGGAGCTCTGGTTCTTACCTCTAGCAGTGCTTCTTAGCTCCAGTTCAGATGGTGGGTGTTTGTCCCAGTAATGAGAAAAGAGTAGCTAAGACATGGAAGAACATAGAAGAAAAATGCCTTAAGGCCAGCCAAACAGCTCAGTGGACTAGAGTGCCTGCTTAGGCAGAGCACAGCAGCTGGGGTTTGATCCCCGGCATGCCATGCCATGGTGGCCCCACTCCAGGGGCTCGCTGCAACTGAGACTGGGCATGGTGGTGCGTGCCTACAATCCCAGGGCTTGGGAGACTGAAAACAGGAAAATCACTACAAGTCCATTCTACGTAGTGAGACCCTGTAGACCCTGTACCCCTAGACCCTGTACTAAAAATAAAAAAGGAAAAAATGTCTT
>NW_004524829.1:2064306-2070863 GCF_000260255.1 Octodon degus | reverse complement strand
TTCTTTTGTTTTTTGTTTGTTTGTTTTAAGGAAGGAAAGGTTTACTTAGCTCACAGTTACTGGAGGTTTCAGTCCATACTCAGCTGGCTCCAAGGTAGCCTGGCACATGGCAGAGGAAAACCTTTCGTGGTGGCGACAAAGAGCAAGAGCATCTTTCACTTCTTTGTGAGACTAATTCTTAAGTATTTCATTTTTTAGGTGTTATTGTGAAAAGCATGGTTTCCCTAATTTCTCTCTCAGTGTGTTCATTATTTGTGTATAGAAATGCTATTGATTTTTGAATGTTGACTGTGTATCCTGCTCTGCCACTGAATTTGGTCACTAAATCTGGTAAGTCTTGTAGTGAAGTTTTTGGGGTCTTCTATGTACAGTATTATGTCATCTTTAAATGATAATCTCACTTCTTCCTTTCTAATCATTGTTTCTATTTCTCTTTCCTGTCTAATTGCTCTGGCTAATGTTTCCAAAATTATATTGAATAGGAGTTGTGACAATGGGGATTCTTGTCTTGTTCCTGATTTTAAAGTGAAGTTCTTTCAATTTTTATGCATTTAGTATGACGTTGGCTGTTAGTTTGTCACAGATGCTTTTGATCAGGTTGAAGTGAAGACCATCTATTCTGATTTTGTATGAGGATTTTTTTTTTTTATCATGGATGAGTGTTGGCCTTTGTCAAAATAGTTTTCTACATCTTTTGATATGATCATGTGATTTTTGTCTTTAGTATTGTTGATGTGGTTTATTACATTTATGGATTTGCATGTAGCAAACCATTGTAAGTGGATAAATCACCCCCCATCATGTTGTATAATCTTCTTGATGATTTGCTGCATTCTGTTTGCTAATATTTTATTGAGGAGTTTTGCATCTATGTTCCTTAGGGAGATTGACTTGTAGTTCTCTTTTTTGGTTGGGTCTTTCTCTGGTTTTAGTATCAGAATAACACTAGCCACCAAGAATGAGTTTAGGGGAATTGCTTCCCTTTCAATTTCAATGAAGAGTTTGAGAAGTGTTGGCATTAGGTCTTTCTAAATTTCTTGTAGAATTCAGTTGTGAATCCATCAGGACCTGGGCTTTTCTTTGTTGGTAGGTTTTTTTAAAAGTACAGTTTCAATTTCATTGACTGATACTGGGTTATTTAGAATTGTTATATCTTCTTGATTCAGCTTTGTTAGTTCATATTTATCTAGGAATCTGTCCATTTCTTCTGTGTGTTCCACCCTGTGAGGGTAAAGATTTTAGAAACAAGTATCGATGATCTTCTGAATTTCTATAGGGTTTGTAGTGGTTTCACCCTTTTCATTCCTTATTGCATGAATTTGAACTAAAATATCTTAATATATAAAATACATTTTAGGTTTTTCTGGGAGTTAAAACTTGGACCCTTTAGAGGACTCATAATATACTTATAATCTTTTGAGCTAAGGGAATACAGCGAACCATGACTGTTGTCATTATTTGTAATAAAATTAACCCTAGAAAGAAATTTAGGACAACAAGTAACTTGCTCCAAATCATTATTTGGCTTGGGTATCAATATCCAATATCCATCTTTCTTAAACCTGCATTAATCTCTTCTGGTACTGTCCACCACCCTCCTCCCCAGGACATACATCCAGCACTATGCCTGCCTCCAGGGCCATGACTTCTCTTTAGGATAACCCTAGCACACTACATATTAATATACTTATTGACAAGTCACCTTTGAGTATATGAGTCAATTTTAAAAGAAAGTAATTTTCAGAAAAAGAAATGGATCGATTCCTAGCACCATGCTGCATTGGCCCTGCACCCTGGGCACAATGACCCAGCCACCCACGGAGAGCAGATGTGGTGGTGCATGTATGTAAAGGCAACACTGGGGAGGCTAAAAACAGAAGAGTATGGTAGTCACAAAGACTAAGTTATAAATAAGAAATCAGAAGTTGGAGGAGCCATTGATGAATACCAAAGAAAATCTTTGCTGAACCATTGAAGGCCAGCTCTTAACAGAGCATCATTTTTTAAGCACTTATATTACATTAAGAAACCTACAGAAGTCAGTGTGGTGATTCCTCAAAAATTCAATGTAGAAATTCCATTTGACAAGTGGGCATGGTGGCACATGCCCATAATCCCAGCACTGGGGCAGCTGAGACAGGAGAATCACTATGAGTCTGAGCTGTGTAGTGAGACTACACAAATACATAAAATTTAAAAAAGAAAGAAATTCCTTTTGACCCAGCTACTGTATTACCATTCTAGGTATCTTCTTAAAAGAGTAATGGCATCATATTATAGTGATTATATATATATATATATATATATATATATATATATATATATCCATATTTGTAGCAGCACAGCTCAAAATTCCTAAATCTTGGAGTAGGTTTATATGTCTATTAATAGATAAACATGAATTATACACAATGGAGTACTATGCTGTAAGAATGATAAATCTGTGCCATTTGTGGACAAGCAATACACCTTGAGACCACTCCATTAAGGGAAATAAATCAGACAGTCAAGCATAACTATTTCACTGGATTTCTCTTATGTGATAAACTCAAAGTACACTTAAATTAAATAGCAAAATAAAAGATAGATAATAGGAAAGAAATATTTTCAACTGGGAAGTGAACCAAGAGGTGGAAGCAGGGGAAAAGAGGGGATGTGAAAAGAATTGAGATGTGTTATGTCCATGTACCAGCTGCCCACAATAGGTGTAATCAGTATGCACTGCAAGTATATACTGATAGAAGGACCCCACTGAGATAAATATCTTTGTTTCTCTATTTCACAGGTGGAATTAGCATCATATTCAAGGTCACACAGAAGGTTAAGTGCTTAGATTATATGTGGACTAAGTACCAAGTTGTCTAACTATAGAGCCTGTGTTCTTCCTTCTCTGTGAAAACCTGGGGGTTAGAAGATTAAAGAGACCAGTATCAGGCACTCCATGATAAACAAAATACCCTAGTAATAAAGGATGGCCTGGGGTAATCTTCATTAGGCTGAGGAATTCTGTGATAGTCTAAAGCAATGCATGCCAATTACATTAAAATAAAAAAAGAATAACTTAGCAATAGGAAAGCAGGGCCCTCAGTGTACGGTGGGCAGTTAAGTGACCACAACCATAGCTGCAGGCCTTTGATAGAAAGAGAAAAATGACCTACCTCACGACATAATTCATGAAAAGGCATTACAATTTCCAAATTTCTTTCTGGGTATTAATTGAGTGCCTGATACTGGCCTCTTTAATTATGTAGCAATTACTGATAATTTTTTACTAATAAAACTTATTTACAAAATTTAAAAGAAATGAAATTCGCTCTTGAATATAGTTGATGTTCCTCAGGCAAGAGATTGGCTTCCTTCTACGTATCCTACCTATCCTGTTTCCTGTCCCTATCAGGCACTGCCCACAGAGATGGCCAAACTTTGGTACAGATATTCACAGCAGACAGCAGTCTTAGGTCAAGTAAAGTCAAACTCTGCAATTGGCTTCAGAATCTATACTTGGTTCTACTTTCCTGAAGGCTTTCTCTTCTCTGGAAATTAAATTCTGTTCTCAGAAACAACAGTGGTTTTGAGTGGATGGTTGTCACCTGATGTGAGAAAGACTGGAATTGTGAAGAAATAGACAAGTGCCTCGAAGATGTACTCCTACCAAGAAACCCAAGTCTTTTGGTGGTGGTCCTCATAAAGTTTAGAGGAAGCCTTTGTCTTGTCTTCTTTCTCATTTTCCTCAGATAAAATTAGAGGCATGTAGTACTCCTTAATAAATATATGTGAAAATATTCTTGTTTTATCACAGCATCAATTGATACCCAGAAAGAAATTTGGAAGCTGTAATGCCTAGTTCATGAATTATGGAGTGAGGTAGGTCATTTTTCCCTATCAAAGGCCTACAACTATGGTTGTGGTCACTTAACTGCCCACCATATACTTTCTTTCCTTTAGTTTAATAAGGAAGGAAAGACTCCAAAAACTAAAGAACAAAGACAAAAATGAGCAATATAAAACAATAAAAATGGTACAGAACTTTAAAACACGAATAAAAAAATTAACAATGGTTGTTACATTACATATTATTATCATCAAATTTATTGCTTGGATTTCCAGATATCAGTATGCCAGATTGGTCAAACAATTAAACATTAATTCTTCCTTTCAATAAATTTTAAGTTTTTTCCTGATAATTTTAAAAATTTATTTAAGGAGAATATAAAAATAATAGGTAAGACATTAGAAATGATACACGTTTTTTAAAAACCCAAGATGAAAGGTATTCAATAGAGGTTGTTATAGTGCACATTGTTGTCCTTAATGTAGTTGCTTAGATTACAGATATTAGCATATAAAATATTAAACATTAGTTACTACCCCTAAAAAACTAATAGAAATTAATAGAACAATCATCTTAGCTATGTGTATATTCTTACATGATTTTGCTCCTTCCTCTTTTTTGTATCTTTTCTCCTTTCGCTCATCTCAGTCCTCAAATTTTAGCAAACCAGAGTAATGCCTTTTGTGAGCTTCCACTTTGCTAACTGAAGGATTGCAAAGTGGAGAAGTGACTTTGTAGACAAATCTTAAAAACATTTAAGGCCCATGAACATGAGAGAGGAAGAAGCAGTCCCGACATCTGGACCTAACCTAGTATGGTTGAATGTGTCACGCCAGAAGCGCGGGTTGCACACTGAGTCCTCCATGCAGCAGTGTTGGCAGCTGGGGCCTCACAAGAGGTACTGAGGTCCCAAGGACTCCACCCTCATGAGTGCACTACTGCTGAGATGAGCAGAGTCTCTCCCTTTCTCCTTCTGCCATAGGATGATGTCAGCATAAAGTCTAAACCTTCAAAATGCATATAACTATTTCCAAGAAAAACAAAAGCATATGGAGCTTGTTGGCTTATGACGTGTGACCCTGTCATACAACTTTCTCTTTGACAACAGAGAGAAGATAAAATTGATAAAAACACTTGAATGATTGCTCCTAACAAGTTTACTTCTTTGTTTTATTTCCTATGGAAGTAAGTTATTCTGTGAGTTTTCCTAGAAAAAATATATTTTTTAAAATATTTAACTTTCAAGTAAATATAATTCCTAGTGATCGTCATTTCTAACATAGTACCCTCCACAGGCAGTTTTATGATAACAACACAGGTGTTTAGGGAACTGAGCAAACTCACTGTTCCTAGGCCAAGAGTTGCAGTTTTAATTTATGGTAAGTTATTATAAGCAAAGGGTTATACTTTGTTGAACAATATTTTGAAAATATCAAAATTATATTCTCTGCTCAGTCAGGCTCTTTAATAAAGTTTTTGACAAGGAAAGTTCCTATAAATTACCTTGTAAATCAAATAAAAGGAAACTATAAACCTGGTTACAAGACAATGATTTATGACCTTCTCTTATATAGTAGAATACAACAAAGTTCTTATTTCTTATCTCATCATGATGTTTATCTTCCAGGGTTAGGATGCTGCCTGATGGTTAGTCATGCTTTTTCTGATTTGATCACCAAATGTTATAATCCTTTTTGATATGTCTTTTATGAGTTTCTGTTTTTCTAAGTAGTTTCTTAGAAGTAATTACTTAGAACTTGGCAAAACTTCAATGTCACACAGGATCCAGGCAAATCTACTTTAGCAATAAATATCAACCCACTGTTTTGTATGTTTAAACTGGATGAATTCCTTTAGAATATAAAAACATATAGTGTAGTACTCGATGGACAGGTATTTGTAATTAAGTCTCATACAATTGGGCAGGTAAAAGAACCTCAGACACATTAAATTCAAATTCAAATAATGTTTGAGCAAATATTCATCCAGCATATCCTTAAATCGTAATAAGTGAAAGCATACAAACCTCACTCTCTCGTTTAACTTGAACAGAAATAATACAAAATCCTATCATCAATGGGATCATGTATCTTTTTGTAACTCATTCAGCACTCTATATTTAGATCTTCCACGTCTGTAGATTCAGTACAGAGATAAGTTGAAAATATTTGTGGAAAATGAAATTGCTCCTGGGTTATCCATATATGGGTTTTTCTTCCTCTTCTTAGTCCTTAAGTAACCTAGTAGAACAACTATTTAGAGGGCATTTATATTTTATTAAACTGAGTGAATTCCTTTAGAATACAAAAACACATAGTATAGTACTTGATGGGTAGGTGTTTAATTAAGTATTACAAGTAATCTAGAAATGAACTAAAATCTGCAATAAGATGTGCATTGGTTATAGAAAAACAAAAAAAAACCAGTTTTATATAAGACAACGGGGCATCTGTGGATTTTGCTATTCACACAGTAGTTTGGGGATCATTTCCCTTGGACACTGAGAGACAATATTTTGGGCCATGCAAAGTAAGTACAGCACTTCTTTTTGGGGAAGACAGTATTGTCATTTTCTCCAGGCTAGAAAACGCACTTCATTCCATCTACATCTTGCCATCATTTTCTCTGATTCACTGTCTGGTGGATTTTCTGTCCTTGTGATTCAGTTAATCTGTATCCTTTTTAAGGAGTTATACCTAATATAAGATAGCCTTACACTTATTAT
>NW_004524829.1:2053074-2055601 GCF_000260255.1 Octodon degus | reverse complement strand
TTTGTCTCACGGTTCTGGAGACTGGGACACCCAAGATCAAGGCAGCCTACTTTGGTGCATCATAACATGCTGGAAAGTACCACATGGCAACAGAGAGCCTATTGAAGAGAAAGAGGAAGAGCTCATTATTTATCAGGAACCATTGCCATGGTAACCACTCCCACACTTGCGACATCAATTCTTACATCAGGATCTCATCACCTCTTCAATATCCCAATTTTCAACACTGATGCCTTAGGAATGAGGTGTTTAACGTACAAACTCTGTTGGGCACACTCCATCTTGGGCACCAATCAAATGTTTAGGCTGGTGTTCTCCTTTCTTGTCCCATGTTTTTAGTAATATAGTCATAGCCCTTGGTATTTTCATATATATGTTGGAATCATCCTGTCAAGTTTCACAAAAAGAGCTGTAGTTTTCATTTGGAATGCATTAAATCTATAAATCAACTTGGTAGAATTAATTTCCTTGAAATATTGAGTTTTTCAAGTAATGGTCATAATATATCTTTTATATGTCCAAGTCTCATTTAATTTTTCTTCATAATGTTCTAAAACTTTTACCATAGAAATCTTGCACATTTTTTGGTATATTAATGATTGACTATTTGCCCATTTCTGACAATAATACATTTTTTCAGTTGATAGGCTTTTTAGTGTGTTTAATGAATATCCAGTGACTTTAAATTTGTATATTGAAATTCGATCAATATTTTAATATTGACTTTGAACCCAGCAATTGAGCTAATACAATTCATCAATTGTAATGATTCATTTATAGGTTTAAAATTCTTAAATTAATTAGAATTTTATTAAAATGACACTGACACAGAAACTCAGTTCAGTGTATACATTGAAACCTATCTTCAAAATATCTTGATCAGGGCTGGAGAGATAGCTCGGCTGTCTAAGTGCCTGCTGAGCAAGCATAAAGGACCTGGGTTTGATCCCCAGTACCACATGCTGTGCTGGCCCTTGAAGCCAGGCATGCCCTACCACCCTGAAACCAGGCAGGGTGGCACACACCTGTAATCCCAGAGGTGGGGAGGCTGAGACAGGAGGATCACTATGAGTCTGAACTGTGTAGCAAACCTGCACCAAATAAATAAAAGATTAAATAGAAATTTAAAAAACTGTCTTGATCTGAAAGAGTACACAGAATATATGTTTTATAAATCAATGGCAGCAGTACTCATGTGGAATAGTACTTATAGGTAGTTCCTAACTTTTAGTTGCTAATAAAATTCTCTACTAAAACAGCAAAGCAAAACAAAACCAAAAAAAGAACAATGACCCCCCGCCATAACATCCCAAGCATTCTTAGAGTGCCTTGTATTGTATCTTATTGCTACAGAGTGAAAATCCTTTCCTAAATTTATAAATGATGTTAAGCAAGCAGAAGCAAAGATGCTTCCACTGGTTGATTTGTAAAAACTCGAGTTTCTGAGAAAATTAAAGCAAAATTTGCAGTGAATTAGATGGGTTTAATCTGTAAACTTAGTTTATCCTGGTTCTCAAAAGAAAATTTAAATGGCACATTTCTAAAAACATTAATCCACAAGTTTAAGAGGTCCTTGTCTATTATAAGCACCGGACATGTTGAGTAGCAGTAAGAAAAATAGCAATGAAAATCTAGAAACTTCATCCAGTCAGCAGCACTATGATTGCTTAAGTTACCCAGAGGAAAATGAGCCAGTAAGATCTTTTCAAATATGTAATAAAATGTACTTTTAAAAGATTTATAAGATTTTGAGAATTTTTACTAACTGAGTCATCTCTGTACCAGGACAGGCACCTATTGAATAATATTTTACTCCTTGTAGATCTACACTGAGTTTTGTAAAAGCTTTCTTGCTCCGACCACCCACAGGAGAGCGGGCAGCGACAGCAAGCTCTAGCAAACAGCTTTGCCTCACATTCCCTCCCTGCCTTGTGAAATGCTTTGGGCTCTGACTAGTTTCTGTATGTAACTGCTCAGCTCCTCACCAGATTGTCCAAGGGGAAAATCACTCAATGGCTTTCTTGTCCACAGAATTTTCACCTCCAGTTTTTTTAAAAAATGCATTTGATACAAGGTCTCACTATGAAGCTTGGATTCATAGTGATCCTCCTGTTTTCAGACTTCCCAGTGATGGGATTACAGGTGTGTGACAACATGCCTGGTCTCAGTGGCCAGCTCAGCGCAAGTGGGGGTGGGACTGGCACAGCATGTGTGACCAGGGATTGGACCCCAGTCCCTGCATTTGCCTAAGCAGGCACTTAAGAGTCAACTGGGCTATTTCGCTGGCTCTTCACCTCCATTTTTGATTGACCAAAGTTGATTTTTTCAAACTAAATTTTAACTCTTAATGCAGAAAGATAGTGATGGTCAACATTTTTCTCTCAAAATAAAATGTTTGAAGTGCACACTTTTTACTACCTGATGGATGGAAACTTACTTAAAACTCACATGGGGCTCTATGACAGACAAAATGATTGTACTGCAGACATCTGTTGTAATTGAAATTCCCTTAAATGGTAAACACCCA
>NW_004524829.1:2050347-2052059 GCF_000260255.1 Octodon degus | reverse complement strand
AAATAAGAATGAAAGGAAGAAAGAATGAAAGAAGGCAACTTTATGGAAATATGGGAATTTTTTAGAAATATGGGCATTTATTTCTTTAAATATTCTTTGTTTTCTTCTCTAGTTCTCTTATTTTGCAGAATTTACTATTTATATATGTCTGTGCTTCATCATATGCCCCAGATCCAGTACCTCTTTCTTCTTTTTCTTTCTGTTCATTAATTTCATAATCTCAACTGATTTACTTTCAGATTTGCTGACTCCTTTTCTATCTTACTCCTGTCTCCACTTGTGCCTGTGATATGTAGAATAAGGATCCCATTGTGAAATGTCCTTCTCAAATCCCAGGACCTATGGATACATTGTGTTATCTTACAAAGCTAGGGTAAATTAAAGTTTAAAAGAGAAATAAGATATCTAACCAGATGACCTTAAAATAGAGATTAAATTGGATGATGCAATAGATCCATTGTAATCACAAGCATGGATAAATTGGGAGAAAAAGAGGAAAAACAATTAGAGTCAGAGAGATCACATCATGAGAAAGAATGGATGACTTTGAGATGGAAGGTCTTTCAGGAAAGGAATATAGGCAGTTTACAGTGGCTGAAAAGTACAAGTGGCAGAGGAATTGAGGTGTGGTACAGTGGGTGGAGTTTGGCCCAGGGGACCAAGTTTGGCCCTGTGGACAGAATTAGCTGAGCAGGTAGAGTTTGATCCTGCCAGTGGAATTCGGCAGTGCAGAAGAACTGCGGTGCTGTCCTGCAGGAGGAATTTGGCTCTACAGTTTGAGTTCGTCCAGGCTGCAGAGTTTAGCCCAGAGGAAGGGGTTCAGTGGGGCAGTTTTCTGAGGAGAAGCTGTGACCTGTGGTTGGGCCTGGTGAGTTGAAGTGAACTGGCTAGGCCCAGAAGTACCCAGTATGAGACCCAGACCTACAGGAAGATCTTTAAGGCATGTAGAACATAGGCAGTAACTTAGGTGAACTAGTCTTCCTGGAAGACTCCAGGCACATGAAGGGGAGGTGCCCAGACAGAACTCAGGGGAACTAGTTTATGTACAAATGCCAAATGCCCAATTTACAATCTGTTTTGCTACATAGCTTACAGTGTTTATTCCTACGGTCTAAAATACAAAACTATTAGTTACCAAAATTTGTCAACTTTGAAATTTAACTTACTGTTATTAATATTGTTAATTGTATTACTGTAACTAGAATATCATATCTGCTTTGGCCACATAGTCTACCTTGGGTAATAATATTGGGAAATGCTTGGGTAGCAAACCTACCACAACCCTGTATGGGTTTTGGATGGAGGACAGTGCCAAATGGAAACCAATATCCCACTATCAATAGCGGAGGCAAAATCTTGGGACACAGTAAAACAAGAATCTCTGACACAGAAGAGATACCTACAGAACAGATTCATTACTCTGATTAGAGTGATACATCTACTTACAATCACACTTTAATGAAAAAGCATCACAGAAATTAAAATGAAAAATTCTCTCTGAAATAGAAGATGACAAAATGAAGGAGCAAAATGCAATCTCAGGACCTGAGCCTTCCCAAAACAAATCCAGGAAGACATTAACATAGAAGAAATAGGTAACCACATGCTTGAAAGCTCTGAAATAATAGCAACTGAAGTAAAGAAAGAACTGCAGAACTCTATGGAGGAAATCAGATCAGAAATAATCTCCCAGGTAAAAGAAGAAATGATAA
>NW_004524829.1:2045484-2049983 GCF_000260255.1 Octodon degus | reverse complement strand
AGACCTGAGGATCAAAGTAACAGATTAGAAGACGTAGACACAACTTCAAGCACACTCAGTCACCTTATCTTTGACAAAGGGGCCAAACATGTTCACTGGAAGAAAGGTAGCCTCTTTAATAAATGGTGCTGGAAATACTGGCTTTCCACGTGGAGAAGGCTTAAAATCAACCCATGCCTATCACCATGCACAAAACTAAAGTCAACATAAATCAAAGATTTAAATTAAGACTGAAACACTAAATCTTTTGGAAGAAAAAGTGGGTAGAAACCTTAAGGTGATAAGGGTAGGTAAAGAGTTCATGAACAAAAATCAAACTGCACAGGAAATACTTCAAAGAATCAACAACTGGGATCTCATCTTTTGTCTGATGGACAGTCATATATTTGTCATAGCCAAATCTTGGAAACAACCCAAATACCCATCAACTGAGGGGTAGATAAAAAAGATGGCATTTTTACACAATGGAGTATTATTCAGCTATAAAAAAGATAAATGTAAGCCTTTTGTGGATAAATGAATACAGCTAGAAACTATATTAAGTGAAACAAATCAGATCCACATGTGCAAACATTGCATTCTATCACTAGCGTGAGAACCTGAAAGAGTAATGAAGATTAAACATTACAACAGATGTTGTGAAAGGGAAAGAAACTGTTCAATGGGGAGGAAAAACTGAGCTGAGGAAAAGGACGAATGAAAAAAGGAAAAAGATATATTTAGGTAGATATGCAGAATAGTTTGGATAATTATGTTGTTGATTTGTGCTGGTCTCTTGACAAGAGCAGTTGATACTTAATTTTCTTACTTTAATTTTTTCCCTCTTTTGAATTTCTTATAACTTCTTTGCTATTGTTTGTTTTGTTTTGTTTTTGTTTAAATGAACCGTACATGTTTATATCTGGTAATCTGAACAACTAATTTGAAGATAACACCATGTAATACAGAAACCATTGTTGAATATATATTTGTCATAGCCAAATGAGGCAGGCTTAAATGACTTTGTTTAGTGAAGTACCATTTCTAATGCTTTTTTTTCTACTGCCATTTTGTATTGTTTAAACATAAAATAAAGAAGAATGGATCGACATAAACAAATTATTAAATGTAATACATCACATAAAGAAAACAGTTCATGATCAACTCAATAGATGTAAGAGAGTCTTTTTCAATATCCAACATCCTTTTTTAATTAAAACCCAGAAGAAAATGTTATAGGAGGACTTCATTTCAATCTAATAAGAGCTATTTATGACAAACTGATTGCCAGAATTATACTAAATGCAAGAAAACTAAAAGTTTGCTTCTGAAATCAGGAGCAAATCAGGCATGCTCACTTTCAACACTCCTGTTCAATATAATACTCAAAATATTATCCAGAGCAGTCAGGCAAGAGAACAAAGTGAAAGTGATACATGTAGGAAGGAAGAACTCCAATCATCACTCTTTGCAGATGACAGGATCTGTGGGGATATATTTTTTTTTTTGCTATTGTTGCTGTTATTGTTTTGTTTGTGCTGTTTCTTTGCTTGTTTTGGTGTCAGGGTTTCACTGTGTAGCCTAGGAAGTGAAAGATTTATATAATGAAAATTATAGTACTCTGAAAAAGAGATTGAAGATCACTCTGAGTGATCTTCATACCTTAACTATTGGAATGCTGGGATTACAGGAATGTGCCACCACACACAGCTTCAGATGACATGATATTTATGTGAAAGATCCCCAAAATGTCACCAAGTTAATTCCTAGAATGACCCAATTTAGCAATACACTAGAATGCACAATATCAACACACAAAAATCCGTAGAGTATCTGTGTACTAATAAATAAATTAACAAAATAGAATTCATGATAGCATGAAGAAAAATTGTATATTTAAGAATTAACCTATCCAAAGAAATGAAAGACTCCTATAACAAAAACTATCGGGCCGGGGAGATGGCTCAGTGGAATAAATGCTTCCCTGGCAAGCGCAAGGGCTTGAGTTCAATCCCCGGTTCCGCAAAAAGGAAACCAAACCAAACCAAAAAAAACCTATCATATTCTGAAAAAGGAGATAGAAGAGGACCTCAGAAAACAAAAGATACCCCCTGTTCCTGGGTAGCAAGAACCATTTTTGTCAAAATGGTCAAAACTTATGTACAGACTTAATGCAATCCCAATGAAAATACAAACAACTAGAGAAAATAATCCTAAAATTCATGTGGAACCAACAGAGATCTAAGAGTAAATCCAACCTGGATAAAAAGAGCAGAGCAGGAGGTACCAGTATCCTGGAATTCAAGTTATATTACAAAGCTATAGTGATAAATACAGCATGGTATTGGTAGAAAACAGACATGTGGATCAATGGAACAGCATAGAGGGTGCAGAAATAATCCCCTGCACGTTCTCCCACCTGAACTTTGATAAAGGAGTTAAAAACATACACTGGAGGAAAGATAGCTTCCTTAACAGAAGATGCCAGGAAAATTGGCTACATGTAGTGCAAAATATTGAATCTAGATCATCTCTTTCACCATGTACTAAACTAAAATAAAAATGGATCAAAGACTTAAGCATTAAATAAGAAACACTTAATCTGCTGAAAATTAAAATGGCTACAACTCTTGAAGACACAAGTGCAGGAAAGAATTTTCTGAACAGAATCTCAATTGCACAAGAAACAGCATCAAAAATCAACAAATTGGGTCATATCAAACTAAAAACTTCTTCATGAGAAAGGAAACAATCACCAGAGTAAGTGATAGCACATAGAATATTTTATCAGCTATTCCCGATAAAGGACTAATATATAGAATACATAAAGAACACAAAATTATCAGATGACTCAAAATAAAAGACTCAATTAAAAAGGAGCAAATGAAATGGATGGTTTTCTGAACAAAAAGTAAGAGCTCTCAATAAATACATGAAAAAGTGTTTCTGATTCTTAGAGAAATGTAAATGAAAAAAACACTGCTTTTTTAATTTTAAAGAGAAAAAAAATAAACATAACAATGAAACTGAGTTTCAAAATGGGGTAGTAACACAGAACAGCTGATACATTCTATATTGTTGTCTTCATAGTATTTATTCAGAGTACAAGATGTAGGCATCATATCTTTCCAGTCAATACATTTGAAAACTAATGTGACCAGCAATAGAAGATACATTTTTTCTTTAAAGAAAAGAAAAGAAAAATTGAAGCTTCATGCTACTCCTGAAGGAATGGCACTCATCAAGAAATCAAGTCATAACAAATCCTGGTCAGACTGCAGGGAAAAAGAAACCCTTCCACATTAGGGGTGGGAATGTAAGCTAATACAGCCATTATGGAACTTAGTATGGAGGTTCCTGAAAACAACTTAAAACAGAAATTCCACTGGACCCAGTCACTCCTCCTCTACTTAAATACATTCCCACAAGAGGTAAAACATTAAATTACTGTGATACATACATAACAATTTTTATAGCAGCATAATCTTTTTTAAATTAAAAAAAATTATTTATTTTAATTGGTGCAGGGTCTTTCTATGCAGCTCAGACTTGTAGTGATCCTTCCCTCTCAGCCTCCCCAGTGTTAGGATTACAGGAGTGCACCATTGTTCCTGGTTATGGTGGCCAGCTCAGCATGGGGGCCAGTATGACATACTATACTGGGGAATGAACCTGGGTCCTTGAGCTGGCCAGACAGGTGCTTACACAGTTGAGCTATCTGTCTGGTGCTAGCATCATAATTCTTAATATCTAAATTGTGGAAGAGGCCTATATGCTTCTCAACAGATGAACTCATGAAAAAAGCATGATACTTACACACAATAGAGTACCACTTTGCTATACAGGAGGATGAACGAGTCATTTTTAAAACAATGGATGCACCTTAAATTCAAAATATTAAGTGAAATGTGTCAGACACACACAAACTTAAATATCACATGGTTTCTTTTATATGAGAAACATGAAGTACTGTATAAGCAAATCAAAGAGTAAAATAAAAGACACATAATAGCAAATAAGAGATAGTTCTTTGGCAAATAGGAAAGATATTAAGAGATATTGTGTGTGGGGAGGGGTGAGAATGTAAAAAGAATTAAGATATGTCATGTAATGTGGCTCAACAATCTATAATGAATGTATTCATTATGCATCACAAACATGGGCCTATAAAAATATTATCAATTAGAATCAAAGAACCTTATATGAAAATTAATCACATTTTAAAAGGTATTAATAGATATAAATGACACAGCAATAGATGCTTTCTGCATAATATAAAAGACTCTGTTTTCCAAGTAATAAATGTAATCTTTTCCTTTTCAGAATGAGTAATGCATGTCTTCTCTTATTACTTTTGATTTCTAAATATTTCCATGATGCTAAACATAGAGATTTTGCTGTAGTAATTATTATCCACACGTAGCAAATCTACATGTTGGCATTCACACTGTTCATCTGGAAGTGTTTGCTCCAAGGATTTGTAAAGGAGAAAAATTAGTAACAAGTTGAGGATTTAAAAA
>NW_004524829.1:2041726-2043714 GCF_000260255.1 Octodon degus | reverse complement strand
CATTGTGCCACTGAACTATCTCCCCAACCCCAATATTGCCTTATAGTTGAAAGAAAAGTTGTAATTTTGACTGAAAAACCAAGCAGTAGTTTGTCATCAACCTGGTAGAACATGAACATGTATAATGTTTAGAGAAGTTAATTCATGTGAATTTTGCCTATTTATTAATAATATAAAGGAGAAATAGGTGAAATGTTTTCTCTCTTGTGGTTTTTGTTTTGTTTTGTTTCTGAATCGGGGATTGAACTCAGACCCTTGTGCTTGCCAGGGAAGTGTTTCTTCTACTGAGCTATCTCCCCAGCTCCCCTCTCTCTTGTTTTCTAATGGTACTTCTATGTGTTATGATGCAGAATAAGCCATACACATACTAAAATCCAACCATGTGCCTGAAAAATATTATACACCTTCATTGAATATACATGGTTAAGTCCCACACGATGAACAGAAGTTTACTCTACCTTTCCAACCGAAGTCCCTCAGGCCTTTGAAGTGAGAGACTGAAATGAATTTTATATAAACATGACAGATGTGACCTAAGAAACTCTGCTGAGTGGCAATATGTTTCTGAATGCATCGCCCTACCCCCCAGAGCAGTTTCATACAGGTCTGTATTTTGTTTTCTTCTTTTGAGAAGCTGATGCTCTGCATACAAGAAACTGACTGTAATCACAGGACTGGCATCAAAGAATTTCTAAAGATGGCTTGAAATGAAGCAATCTAATTACAGAGCCTGTTCCTTAATCCCTCCTGATGTGCCCCGGTCATTATGCACCACAGACCTGCTGAAAGAAAATGCCAGAACCATTTCTCCTTGCCCCACAATAGCCTCCAGTCAACTTAAAGGTTTGGCTGTCCCAACACAGCTCACCTTCCCTACCTCCACCTCCACCCTTGATGAACTGGTGTGAACTAATGTCAGCTCCCTTCCTGAGAGTGCAGAAAAGTACAACCCAACCTGATTGAATAATGTATTGCAAATGTCAAAATACATTTCAGCTCAAAATGATATTTCTTTTCTCTGAGATCTAATGAGAAAACTGTTCAAAAGACAGAGTTAGAGTTTCCTGGTTCCACATTTAATTAACTCAATCTGACTTTTATTATGCTTTGTATTATGTGTTTCCTTGTTCAGTAAACAAACAGAAGAAAATTAAACCAGGGTAACCGCCAGCCAGCAGTAAATTTAATTGAAAAATAATGAATTGCCATGAGGTACCATAGGGTTTTGCGCAGATAAACTTATTTTTCCTGGAAAGTTTCCACTTGCATTTGTCATAACTTGATGTATAAAAGGAATGAAAGAAGTAAAATATGGTTATTGCTGTAGATGCTGAAGAGTGGAATGGCCTTGGAGAGTAACTGACAGGCTGGTTTCTAGAATGTGCAACAGGACAGCAGGCTGTGCTCTGGAGGCAGAGCTGGCTGTCTGAGGAATGGGAACTCTGTCTCCCAGGTCAGCAGAACCTGCCTAAACTGTACCCTGTCAACTATTAGGCAAAGGGGAGCTAGCTCATCTTGGCAGGAAGAAGAGTATACATGATTTAGAGAAAAAGGTGCCTTCAGATCAAAAAAGGATACTACTAAGTAACCCCATGTGATGTGACTAATGACTGCTTATGCCACTCAAATTTCATATGAATCAAAAGTATTTCCAAATACTTGGTTATCTGTTTTCCTGATGGATAAGTACTCTTCTAACGATCCTCTCTTTGAGTTTATGTGCAGGCAGGAGAAGGTTTGAATTATATTGAGAAAATGTAAGGCCTCTTTGAGTGATAGGAAAATGACTCCATCTGGTTCTCTGTCTTACAGTGGGGAGGGCAGGTGTCTGCTTCCAAGTTCAAGTACTGGGAGTGGAAAAATCTCCCATTTCATCCTCCAAGTCCTTCGGAGCAGGAGGGAACCACTGGGTTTTAGAGAAATTTAGAATTTCCTTCTTAAGCTTTTGCTATTGCTGAGGATGTTAGACTCCTAGATTTCTAGTAATA
>NW_004524829.1:2034882-2039616 GCF_000260255.1 Octodon degus | reverse complement strand
CAGGTATCAGTATATATAGTTAGTCAGGGTGAGAATCTTTCCAATTAACTCCTAGATTAAAGAATCTTCTGAATATTGTCAGGATCATTGCCTTGCTCATCTTTTATATATAACTGCATGGCTTACATTGCCATGTTTCCTAGCTCATCTCCTTTCCCTCTCTTGAATAATCCAGTCTTTTAGCCAATTTCATCATCAGAACAATGAGGAAATGAAGCCGGTAGTACTCGAAACACTGAAATAGCAGGTGCAAGGTACATCTACACCATAGGGATCAATACATCTCCACGCTATTCCATTCCCAAACCCCTCATCTACAATCTGGAGCACAAAAGAGTTTGAAGGTATAATTCACTTTACATAACAATTTGTGATAAACAGTTAATGAACACATTTGAGTATTGAAATTGTATTTTGAAATAATATGAGAGTGGTCACACCAGTCTACACTCCCATCAGCAGTGGAGAGGGAATTTTTTTCCCCCACAGCCCCACCAGCATTTATTATTGGTTGACTTCTTCACGATGGCCATTCTTTCTGCAGTGAGATGGAATCTCAGTGATGTTTTAATTTACATCTCTCAGGTGACCAATGATGTTGAATATTTTTTTTCATATTTTTTGCCATTTGTATTTTTTGTCTCAGAAGTGAGTATTCATTTTAGATGCCTATTTTTGGATTGAGTTTTTTAATTTGGGGGGCTTGATTTTTTTCAGTTACTCATATTTTCTAGATAAAAGTCTTTTGTCTGAGGGACAACTGGCTATAATTTTTTTCCCACTCTGTGGCTTGTTTTTTCACCCTGTTGGTGATTTTTTGTGGAGTTAAAGCTTTTAAAGCTTTATAATAAGGTAAGATCTGACTTGTTGATTTTTCATAGTATTTCCCTTTCAGTTTGGGTTTTCTTCATTCCTGCCTACTCCTATGTCTTTGAGATCTCCACCTATTTTCTCTTCCAGTAGATTTAGTTTTGAAGTCAGTATAGAGACTCCTCAAAAAACTATAATTAGAGGTTCCATTCAACCAAGCTATTCCCCTTCTGGAAATCACTCAGAACAATTAAAAACCTCATACCATGATAATATTTGTATACCCATGTTTATAGCAGCACCAATTATGATAGCTAAATCTTGGAAACAATACAAATATCCACCAGCCAAGGAATAGATATAAAAATTATGCTCTTTTAGGGCCGGCCAGATAGCTCAGCAGATTAAAGCTCCTGCTTAGGCAGATGTAGGGACCAGGGTTCGATCCAAGGCATGCTGTGCCAGTTCCACCCCTGGGGTGCACTGAGACCATGACTAAGACTGGGTGTGGTGGCGCACTCCTGTAATCCCAGTGCTAGGAAGGCTGAAAACAGGGAGATCACGGGTCAAATCTGTGTAGAGAGACCCTGTACAACCTGTACTAAATACATAAAATAATAATAATAATAATAATAATAATAATAATGATAAGATAAGAGTTGTGCTCTTTTCATCCAACAGAGTACCACACAGCTATAAAGAAGGATAAATTGAGGGCCAGGAAGATAGCTCAACAGCATAAGCTCCTGCCTGGCAAGTGCAAGGTCCTGAATTTAATGTCTGGTACTGCACACAAAAATGAAGGATATACTGTATTTAAAAAATGCTTGTATAGGTAAATGGATGCAAATAGAGACCATACTTAGAAGTGAAGTAAGTGAGACTCACCTGTATAAGTTTTGTATTGTCTCCCTGGTGTGAGGAACTGAAAGAGTAAATAAGGCCCAAAATGCACAATAGCTATTGTGAAGTGGGAAGATTCTTCAAAACGGAAAAAAGGAACTAGAATGGGGGAAAGGGGAAAGGAAGAAAGGGTCTCTCTCAGTTCCCTGAAAAGAATGGTTTATGCTAATACCATTTGGAGAATTTCACAAGCCCATTTCTTGTTTACTGATTAACTACTTTAAAGATAACAATGTTCAGTGTATTCCCTCTTGTTACCCTCAGAACAAAACAAAAACACAAAGCTCAAAACTGATGCCTTCCTGTTTCCTGCTTCCTGTCACATGTTCGCTCTCGCACGTGTTCTTTTCATTACAATCCATACCTAGCAAAAGCCCCGAAAGAGAACTGCCAAGTCTTAAGACTTTGCCTCCAACATTGCCATAAACATAGTACCTTATTCTTTGTAAAGTAAAAAGATACAATAACATGAAAATATATTAACAAAACGTCACAACGGAAATTATGTTAGTGTTACCATGAATCCTGACATGCCAGCTTCATTTGGTTAAGAAACACGTAGAGGATCTGTAAAGCCCAGTCTTCGACGGACATATTTGGCTGGGTCAAGGAGTAATGACCGTGGGTGCCACTCTACACGATCTGTGTCCCACTCCTCTGCAGCACTGCTCCCCGGCGCTGCTTCCCTTGCTGCCCCAAGCTAGCAGCTTTGCTCCACTGGGCCTCCTGTGAGCTTTCTGCCTGGGGCCTGCCAACCTCCGACTCAATGTGCTACAGCATGAGCTAAATTAAACCTTTCCTCCTTTAAATTGTGCGTGGCAGGGCTTGTGTCTCAGCTGATTAATAGAATTAGGAAGTTAAAAAGAAAAGGGGCCAACAGTCAAAGGGAATCTCTAATTTTTCTCTTCCTCTCCCTCTCTTCCTGCTCTTTCGTCCCTTAGTTCCTTTCCTCTTCTTCCTCTTTTTCTTCTCCTGCTCCTCCTCTCCCTTCTTCCCCTTATCCTCCCTCTGCCTCTCTCTAGGCAACAGTGGACTCAAGGTAATAGTAACATAAGGTTGTTGATCATCTCATTCTTTGCTCTTTTTAAAAATAAGATTTAAACCTGTAATAAGTTTAATATCAATTTTAAAACTAAGCAAAAAAAGAAGAAATAGAAGGAGGAAAAAGAATAAAGAGAAAAAGGGTGAGTGAAAAAGAGGGTTAGATGGCAAAATCACATTAACTGTAATCTACTTTAAGCACATATTCTTTCAGTTTGAAATACAGCTTTTTAAATATTCACCGTGGTTAATTGAAAATTATCTGCATAATTAGTAACAGTTTTAACTGCCATCAGAATTGCATTTAATAGATTATAAAACTCTTTCATGTCACTTAATGCATTCAGTTCTTAAAAGAATCCAAGATGATCATGTGAAGGTTGTGGATTCTGTCTTAGAGTTGAGGAAATTAATGTTCTGAATTGTGAAGTGATGGCGTCCCAGGCTCACAGAGCGTGGAGCCAGTCTGGGAACCCGAAGTCCAGGATGGAAGGGCTCCCGCTGTGTCCCCTTTTGCAGCCTCCAAGAAGCTGTGGCTATAAATTTCCAATTGCATAGTAGTTTAGTTCTTTTTCTTTGAAGAGAAACATGGCTTCTTCGGTCACTGTAAAAATTCATACATCGAGAGAATTACATACCCCTTTGATTCCCTGTTACCGTCCCAAGCCTTCTGACCTGTGAGTCCCGCTTGCCTGGGAGGCAACTGCTTTGATCACTGGCATGATCTTTCTACTCCTAGTTCATACAGATAATTGCACCTTTGTGAAATAATTTTATCTTTTTTTTTATTCAGTAAGGATGATTGTGCCAAAGGCCTTATATGGTGTTATATTTGCAGACATTTTACTTTTTATTTTGAGGCAGGGTTTTACTAAGCTGCTCAGGTTGGTCTTGAACTGCTGGTGTTGGATTCTTGAACAGTTTCGGTCTCATGTAATAGTGGGATTACAGGCATATGCCATGGTGTTCAGACTGGCATATGCCATATTATATAACTTTGCAATTATAAGTAAATAAAATCATATACTAATACGATGAAATTTTATCTTATCCCTTTGTACACATTTTTACTTGTTCTTCAAAATAGCCAAACCAGTAACACTAATAATAATTCATATAATAATTTGTTGCTTCATCACTTTTATCTATGCTAGTATTAAATGAAGGGTCCCTTTTATTTCATCATGCTGAGAGGGGAGAAACTCTGCTATTTTAAGTTGTCTCTCCTGGGTCACAGATAAATTGAGAATATTCCTATGTATTCACTGGCTATTTTTATTGTCCGATGCTCTTTGATAATTTGTTTTTGGATCAATTGTCCCCTTTTTATGATTGCTGAATTTCTTCATTTTTCTGGTTGCCAAGTCATTATGTTTAAGTATGTCTTATATAGTTTTCCACAGTCTTCCTTTGTCTTTTAACATTTTTAATGGCATCTTCTCATATAAATAAAATTGTATGTATTCGTGTAGTCAGACTTTCCATTTATTCACCCTGTTTTCATCTATCCCTACCCAGTAGTAATAAACACTTTTATCTTCTATGTGATTTTGCTTTTATTCTTGGGTCCTTCTGTGAGAACTGAAAGGTCTTTTCTAAACAGAAATATAGTGATCTCAGAAGCGTTTAATGAAAAGCCTGTGTTTACTACGGTGATCTTTATGCTGTCTTTATCCTTTACAAAAGGCTTACAGATATTGAAATTGTGATGCATTTTTGGCTTGACAAATGTAAACCAGGGTGATGTTCACACCTATAATAGTTATTGAAACTGTCCTACTAATTTGATTTGAAACTGTCTCATTGCTATTTGTTTATCAATAAAATTATGGGAAAAAATAAATCATATATGAACAAATCTATTTGCAAAAAATTGAAATGCTAAGGGACAATCTCAAGTTCCTTTGATAAACATCTTCAGCACAAATATCCTTCTTTATGTGGAATTATTAAACAAAATTCAGGATAATTCCTTCCAAA
>NW_004524829.1:2000101-2034752 GCF_000260255.1 Octodon degus | reverse complement strand
AGAGAGTAAAAGAGAGAAAAAAACAGGGTGGATGTTTTGCAGGAATATATTGGTATAGTTCTATCCTGCTTGTTATTAATATTGGCATACATCTGTGCTATTTGACAAAATTCTCTAGTCTCTAGTGGCCCATGTACATTCAACTTAGTGGGTTACCTCACACCTCTCTTTGACAAAGCTGTCCCTAGTAGCGGCCATGTGTTCCTCATAACACAGCAATCCATGACTAGCAAGGGTTATGCCCCAAATGAATGTAGGCCCCTAGCACCTAAACTAGCATCTATTTTTGTCTGTTGGGATTTCCTCCATACTGACTGCTAAACATCTTCAATAACTTTCCTGACTGCAAAGTGCATAGAATCCATTTCGAAGAATTACTGGACAATTGAATTTTAAAACTCATAACCGATTCAGAGATTATGTGAGACAGAATAACCTTTTCTCTTAAATACTAACATATTAATCTCTAGAAAACATGAATACGTTCTATTTTATAATAAGGAGGATTAAGCCAGCAGATGAAATTAAGTCTGCTCATCAGCTGACTTTGCAATTCATAGATAATTTTGAATTGTCCAGGTGGGACAGACGTAATCATAAAGGTCCACAGCAGTGAGAAACAGAAGCGTCCTCTTCAGAAGCAGCGCTAAAGCTGCTGCATTTGCTTCTGGCTTTGAAGAAGAAAGAGGACCTTAAACCACAGAACAAAGAAAGCCAGAAAGGCAAGGAAATAGGCTCTCAGACACTCCAGGAAGGACACATCCTGCCGACACTTTGAGTTTTGCATCAGGGAGACTTATTTGAAACTTCTGACGTTCAGAACTCAAAGGCAATTTATTTGTGTTTTTATCAGCCACTAGAAAGGTGGCTTATTGTTTGTTAGAACCATAGGTAATAGATACAGAGAAATGAATGTAAAATTTATGTTATAAAACTATTCATTTCTAACCAATCTGTGCCATTTCTGATCTCCAAATTCTCACAAAACATATCCCTTTGTGGTCAGCTAACTATGGTTATAAGTGAGCTACCTTTAGCCCTCATCTTATTAGATCTGTGGGGCTTGCTCCTGGGGAGTCTTCTTTCTAGAAATAGCCTCTTCTCACTGTATTTATCTTTTCATTCTCCCCCTATGCCTTGCTCTGGAGTCAGTTTTCCTTGGCTTTTTGTTGCTCCTGAAGACCAGTGTGTTCTCACCTCCCACTTTTGAATCAATATGGGCTCTTCGGCAGCTGAATCCACTCCTACATCCTTGCCACCCCTATCATGGTGACTTTCTAATGGTTGTCTCTAGTTATTTATTAAGGTAGTTGTATAGCTTGGATCTTCCTTCTCTGTTTTATGACTGTGACGCTTCCAAAATGAAATAGTAGTCAACATTTATTCACTGTTGTTTCTAAGAAGGTTTATCTTTTGGTGCTGACTCAGTTCTTTCAATTTATTCAGGTTTAAATGAACAAGAAGAAAAAAATGAGTGAGAGTCCCATTTTCAGATCCTGTCACAGAGGCTGACCTGTGTTCTTACTCGTGCTGTGGCGAGGCAGAAGTTGTAAGGAGAGATTGGGAGAGACAACACCTAAATAGAAGTAGGGAAGATATAAGACACTTTGATCATTGTCATCTTCAATGTATCAAATCATATTTCAAAGGTATTAAATTCTTCTGCCACCTACGAAGTGGAGTATTTGAGGAGGACTGAATCTATTTGAAAGACTTGATAAATCCATTTTAACTGAAAGAATCCCCATTTTCTTTGCCCTTCTGAAGGGTGACCTGAGCAGTTCTGACCCTCTAACCAGGAAGTCTAAGAACTAGAGTATAATTTGCCATTAGTATCATATACTCATAACAAAAACTAAGTGAAAGAGCTAGGTTTTAGAGATTTGGGTAAGACCTAGACTGGGAATGACTTACAGAAACAAATATAAAGGAGCCATCAGGTGAATGGACAAAACACAGGAAAGTTGTCATTTAGATCCCCCTGGCTTAACATTTTGGAAAAGACTAAGAGTAACAAGCCTAGTTCTAGCACTAACTCTTCTGAGCATCTACTCTCTTCTTTTGTGGTGTCTACAACCCCGTGTACTGTGCTCTAATGTGGGGGTGCAAACTCCTTTTCATTGCCACAATGGTGGTTTGGAAGAAAGGGAAGAAAAATTAGCAATATCAGTGGGTCCTTCATTGAGATTTTCTGAATTGCATTAACCAATATTCTTTCTCTGATGATGAAGCTTGAGTATAAAAAATCAGCAACTGTCAGAACTTGGTTCTACTACTGTGGCTAAATCATAGAGGAAGAAGGCCACTGGATAGCCAGAAGTAGTCTAGCAGCACTACGAGAGCATCCTTGTAGCATTCACATCCACCCATCCTGAGGACACCAGTATTTTCCTTTCCTGCAGTTGAGCTGCATGGTGTAATTCATCTTCCTTTTTCAGCTCAGCTTGCTCAAGTTCATTCTTACTCGCTGGAAGCTAAGAGTACTGCCTCTGCAGTTGCCTTGAGAAGAACTTTATGAAAGCAGAATGGAATATCAGCCCTCTCTCAATCCTACAGTGTTGCAGAAACATACTCCTGATAGACTAGTAGACTTCCCAGAAAAAATATTCTGCCAATGTTTGTCTATTCATGGAAAATGTAAAGTAGCCTTTCCTTTTAAATCCCTTTTGCAAACAATTGCCACTTGCTTTTAAAATAAACAGAGAAAAGAAAGAACTGCCTTTGGGAGATATGACACACTATGATGTGATTTATCAGGACTTTCTGCAGGAATAATTTTGACTCGTTTGTATTTTTTTCAGATGCCAGACTAAAAAATAAAGAGCAAGTTATTTTCTTTTTTTGTGTTATAAGTAAGTATAAATTTTCAAGACATTAACAAAGATTTCTGATGTAAACCTGTATTTGTTTCAGCCAGTTCCTCAAACGTCACCACATACCTAAGGAGCTGGATGGAGGGATCTCTTTTCACAGTTCTTTCCAATTCTAATGAGCTCTGAAGAAGTTTATTTCAAAATAATCCTCTGTATTAAGCCTGGCTCCTTGACAGGTTCTCTTTTATCATAATTGCATGAGGTTTATTTTCCAAATGGAGGTTTATTTTTCATGGAATTCTGAGGTTTTTCATTGTGTATATGAAGCAATTAGTTTGAGATTTTTGGAATTTATTTTAGACCTGACAGATGTCTTCAATTTACACACTCTAGGAGGTGACAAACCCTATTAACATTCGAAAGCTATCAATTTGGTTTATCTTTGTTCTTCAGTATTCCTAGCAATGATCCAAGCTAACTCTTTTGTATTTGTTTGCCTTTTTATGGGGGAGGGCTCAGTGTTTTTATATAGACAGAGCATAAATTTATGGAAAAGATGAAAGATAAATTTAGTCATTGCATCACTGGCAAAAGCTGGTGGTTTACTTTTTGAACTGTGATTTATACCTATATTAAAAGTGCACCTTTTTCATCTAAAGTTTTTTTTTTTTGGCCATTTTTGTATTTATGATTACTCACCTTTTACATATACTTTTCTCTATCATGTTGCTGACTGCTGAATGTTCATTTATAGTCTTTAATCAGTGCTTTTCATAAAGATAATAAGAATCTATCTACAAGATGACGTTCATTATGACCTTAGGTATTCTTCTACTCATTAGTCAAATCCCTTGAAATCAAAAGCAACTGCATCCTCATTCCACAGAGTCCCGTTCGACGATGGTTTGGGAAGTGGGGCTCTAGGGATGTTGTTCCCATCTATTTTTATTCTGAAACAGGAAATCACACTTTTTTTTTTTCAGGTACATTCTGTAGCCACTAGATGGCTCAGTAGATATGCTCACGTCTTCTCCAGTCATTCAAAAACCTAACCTCATGTCAGTTGCTACTCATTTTTCACATTGGTGTGCAAAACTGCACCCACATTTTGCTGATTATAGGATTAAAAAAATGAGCACACAACAGATCTGGAACTTGATCTGAATAAACCTAGTGCACTACTAGTGTTGGGGTAGAGATTTTGTTTATATGCTTCCTTTTTCTTATGGTTGACATATTTTATTGTCAGTAAACATGGGGTGTATTACTACTGGCAAGGAGAAAGTTAGGGACTAACAGATGCCATCCATAGTGCCAGATCTACATGAAATGTAGAATGATTATACATCCTGACACAGTTATTCCTGAAATATAGGATAATCCATTATGTACAGAATATCTGACAATTCTAGTTTTAGTGACATTGAACTTGGTTTTGAACACATGTTGTTTCCTTTATCTTGGATTAAGTTATTTACATATGAATCCAATAGAATTCAAAATACTTAGACCTTAGATTAGAAGGATACTTCCTTTACATAATTACTTCAAACTCCTTTGAAGATTATATATATATATATATATATATATATATATATATATATATATGAAGTATCATAGCCATGCCTATTAAAATGAATAGCTATGAAACTATAGTTTCCATCATAACTTTGCATTTTTCTCTTGGATATTCTAGTTAATACAATGAGTAAAGAAAAATAAAGCAAGTATTATTATGGGGAAAAGAGAGGCAAAAAATCATTACTGTGTAAAAATCACAATATTTTGCTACTAGAAAATTGAAAGAAAGAAGATATTTCAAATGGGGTACATACAAGTAAGTTATGCAAAATAATTAAATTTTATAAGTATATTGTGCAAAAATCAACTCATGTGTGGCAATTATCAGTTTAAAAATAACAAATATATTCAATTTCACAATCATATAGACACACCTGAAAAAACTGGATAGGGCCACATACTCATCATATAAATGCTATAAAACTTCCTGAATGGCACAAAAATGCTTTTAAAAATTAAGATATTATCTTTGTCCTAGGTGGCCAAAATGTAAACCTAATAGTGCTTTAAAGTTATCATTTCAATGATAGTTGCAATAATGTTGTTTCAGGATTTTGTTTTCAAATTTGATGAAATAGTTTTTAAGTTTATGTCAGGTATCAATAGAAAGCAGGAGACAAGAAAATAATCAGGGTCACTTTTATTGTTATGTACTTTAAGATTTGTCATAAGCCTGGGCTAAAGTCTAGCACTAATCATTAAAAGACAATAATGGGATTAAATTGTGTAACTAAAAATAATTAATTCCCTAATAAGAACTATTGTGCAAAATATAGCACATTCAGATTACAGAAACAAATGATGAAGCATAACTATGCTATTAAAGGGAAATTTAAGAATTGATTCAAATACCCACATAATAATAGAGTAAGGAAAATCTTTAAATAATTAAATGGGAAAACATTTACATATATGTTAATAAAAAATTAGTGATTTTCCTCCAAAACCATGAAAGCAATAAATTAATCAAAAAATGTTTTTAAGAGATTAAGAGAAGATGCTACTAGTCTCAATATATTGAGCTCTTCTAACTCTTTCAGAAATAAAAGTACAGTGGAAATCAAGAACAAAGACACGAACTGTCAAATCAACAGTGAAGAAATATAAATGACATATGAATACATTTGCAATTTTTCAAATGTGCTCGTAACCAGAGATATGAAAATTACAACAATTAAATATTGCCTTTGTCTTAAATGGCAGTGATGCGCAGGAATACAAATGGGTGAAGCACAGAAAAATGGACCTTCTCACATTCCAAGGAGGGTTATGTAAGTGGAAGCGTGTCTGGAGGGCAATTTGGCAGTGCATCTCAAACATGTTAAAAATGTGCATATCTTTTCACCATGGAGTGTCACATTTAGGAATTGATTAGATGTATATAAAATATCTGTACAAGGATGATCACTATGCTTTTCCTCATTACTGTGAAGATGTGGGCCAAATTGAAGTGTTCAGAAAGACAAATCAATGTGTGCTATGTACGTACAACTGTTAAGTCTAGTCATTTAGCAAGCGTCCTTGTACATTAAGATAATGTATCTCCTCAGTTCTAAAAGGTTAAAAGCTAAGGAAATTTTCACCCCGTCATACGGAGTGACAAGAGAAGGCCATGCCAGAGTACACAAGGGATATCTCCTTTGTATGGAGTTCCCACCTGTTGGCTTTTATGAGCTGATGGTACAAACCGGTTGGCAGCAGCAGTGACAACTGCATGGTGCTGACAAGTGCGGTTGGCGAACAAAACTGCAGAATTTCTTTAATTACTAGCTTAGATTCACACCCTATCCTATAGCTGGTCAGAGGCTGGCCATCTTCCTAGCATGCCTCAGAATTCTATAGGTTTACCTTTTTGTGGAAATGTCAATTCTTCTTTCCTACTAAACTTTCTAACTCAGTTTTCAATTTGCTTCTCCTCTCTGCCCAAACTATTGTATACAGGGAATTCCTATGCTTCCATTTTAAAATAAGTGTATTCTCTTAATTCAATGACTAGAAAGACTTCTAATAGTATTTGGGGACAGGATATCATATCTGCACACTGTACTATGAATAACCATTAAGAAGACAACAATATGTAATGTATTCATTATTGAAACTGTTCAACTGTCCTACTAACTGGTTTTGAAACTGTCTCGTTGCTGTTTGTTTCTCAATTAAATTATTTAAAAAATAAAATAAAATAAATGTACTTGCTGTGGTATGAATATTGCTTTCTCCCAAGCCCAGTCAACATTATCGAGCAGGGGATGCAGTACATAGGGCCTTTGGGGGGTGATTGAATCATAAGTGTGAGACTCTCATGAATGGAATTAGTGTTTATAAAAGAGCCCCCTGGGAGCTTCCTTGTCCCTTCTGCCTCCTGAGGTCACAGACAGAAAGTGCCAGGAGGGGCCCTCACCAGAATGCAAGTCTGCCACATTTTGATCTTGATATTCCCAATCTCCAGAACTTGGAGAAATACATTTTTATTGCTTATGATCTAATAAGTTTATGGTATCTTTGTTGAAGCAGTCCCAAAAGAGTAAGAAAATCACCACCCGTACCATGCTCACTTGTATACAGCGGATATGCTGGATGTTTGGAATGATGTGATAGGGTATGACTCCCAGCACTCCAAGTCTGGATAACCACACTGACCCGGAGAGTCCTCGGAGGCGATGGGGGCTCCCCACCTCAGCCCAGGCGTGGTGGTGTGCATGTATGTGTATGTTTGTATATGCCTCATATATATGTCTGAAACTTGTAGGATGAGGCAGCAGGGAGGGAACTCAGGGAGGGTTTGCCTGTTGCAGTCCTCATAGGAACATGCAGCTTGACTTTGACCAGATATCTGGGCACCATAGTCTAAGTTGACACCATCCTACTGCTCGATCTCTTCCTTTTCCCTGTACTTTTCACCCTAATCTTCACTAAGATCTTTATTGGACTGGTTTAATCTTTTCGGGCTGAATCCTGGATTCTTCTTCTTTTCTTGTCCTCAAATCCTTCACACAGTGTTTTACATGCTGTGTTTTCTTCAGAGAAGCACCTATACTCTTTTGTGAGCTCAAAACAATTGATCCAGGCTGGTGAGACAACTAGGCACCTGCGTAAGCAAGAGAGGGGCGAGGTTCGATCTCTGGTACCACATGCTGTCCCGAGCCCACCCCTGGGCACCCTGAGTCAGTGCCCGAGTCCAGACATGGTGGCACATGCCTGTAATCCCAGTGCTGGGGAGGCTGAAAACAGGAGGATCAGTATGAGTTCGAGCTGCATAGTGAGACCCCGCACAGAATACAAACAAACAAACAACAAACAACAACAAAAACTAAAATAAAATTTTCTTTGTTTCTGTATTAAGTAAACAAAAATCCACAATGAGATATGATAGAAAGACGGATGGGCACTTTGTTGCTTTGTTTTATCTCCTTTTACTTTTTGAATTTTCAATACTTCCAGTAATAAATTATTTTATAATGGGGAAAAGTTATAAATTGTATTCACTTAGTTATCATTTATCTATTTACACTTTAATGCTTATTTACAAATGCTGTTACGTGAGGCCATTTACAATGGTATTAAGTGTAGTGTAATTTACATTAAATTAATGCATTGCTTCTTAGATCTATTATTCTCTTCTGCAGCTATTATGTGCTTTCCAGAGACTGTACAGTAGGCAGGGAAACAATTTAGTTGTCATTGCACCTGTGTGACTCCAAGGCACTGGGAAATGCCTCTAGTGAGGCTCAGTTACAGGTCTTCTGGCTTTAGGGCAATGATTTTACTGCTTAAACAAATCCTGCACTGATATGGGGCAAAGTGGGCCCATGGAGTGCACATTTCTTTTCTGCTGCATATAGTAGGCAGAGGCAATCTACAGGGACATGCCCAGTCTCATCCCTTTCTGTGCTCTAAGGATGCTACACAGAGTTTAGCATGCTGTGGACCCATTGATAAATGCACTGTGCGTGCAGCTTTTGAGGATTTTGCTTTGTGTTCACAAACAGTACTAGATTGTTCTGTAGATATTCAATCCATTTCTACTTTTGGCTCTCACTAGACTCTCTCTTTATCACTGGAGTTCCCGGTCTCCTTTCCTTGTGGTCAGATCAGCAATCTTGGTACAGTGTTGCTATAGAGAAAGTTTCCTTGTTTTTTCCAATAAAATGTGGAAAATTATGAAATAGTTTGGACATTTTCCTGGAACCAAAGGATTGATCAGTGGGAAGTGGGCCCTGGAAACTGAGGTTTTTTTTTTTTTAACTTGCATGCTTGAACAGTGGAAATCAATAAGAAATGGCATCCTCGGTGGAAGGAAACAATTCCAAATGTTTCAACCCCAGATAATCATTAAGCTAAAAACTTTAGCTTTTACCTATATACTGCTGGAATCTATAAAATAATATTTTAACTATTCATGATTTTTTTCTTTTTCTTTTTTTATGCATTTGGTTGTTACAGGGTCTCACTACATAGCTAAGACTTGTAGTGATCCTCCTATTTTCAGCCTCCCCAGAGCTGGAATTACAGGCATGTACCACCACAACAGGTCTCCTTGGCTGACTCAGCATGCCAGGGGCGGGGCCAGTGTGGCATCTGGTGCCAGGGATCAAACCCTATTCCTTGTGCTTTCCTAAGCAAGTGCTTAGTTGGCTGAGCTATCTCTCTGGCCTGATTTTTGCTTTTTTGTTTGGTAGGGATTGTGCGTAGTTCGTCTATGAAGAATTCTTATGTTGGAGACTTTGTGTGTGGTGTGGTATATGGAGGTGGTGGCACTTTAGAAGAGGTGGGGCATGCTGGGGGATAGGTCATTGGGAACAATGCCCTTGGAAAGAACTAAGATGCTCCTGCAAGACTAAACTGCTACAGAAGGGTGAATCTGACCCTTGGGCCCCCTCTAGCTTCTGGTTTTCCTATGCATCTTTCCTTCTTTCCAGTGTTCTGCCATAATGTCATGCACAGGAATGATGCAGCCAAGGCAGCCCTCACCTGAGGCCAAACTAATATGGCTGCCTGATGTTGAACATTAAGACTTCAAAACCATAAGCTTAATAGACCTCTTTTACAAAGTATACAGTTTTGGATATTTTTAAAACTAACGAAAAATGAACTAGTGCACAAATACATGGTTTTCTCTTTGACAGAGCTTCTATAGGATGCCAATTTAATGGTTTGTATATATAATGCTCTGTTTAAATGTTTTAACAACAATAAATCATTTAATTTTCTTAACAATGCTATGATGTAGGTATTATAAAGATTCCAGTTTTGCTAGATAGGGAATGTATAGTGTAGAGCACTTAAGTAACATGATCAGGGTGACACAGCTGGTGAGGGACAGAAACAGAAGTCCAGCCCAGGGTGCATTCTCGTATCCCATGTTGCAAGTTTTATAGACATCGTACAAGTCATGACCCTCTGTGTAACTCTCCTTGAACACAAACTCTGTCAGGCGAAGTCTATGAAAGTCTTTTATGTATGACCGTCAAAGAGCACATTTTTCTTTTTAGTATTTCATATTTAGTATAGAGTCTACAGGGTCTACAGGGTCTCACTCTGTAGATTGGACTCGTAGTGATCATCCTGTATGGTATTATACGCGCATGCCTCCATGCCCAGTTTCAATCACCAGCTCAGTGTGCCCTGGGGGTGGGGCCAGAACAGCACGCTGGGGGCTTGAACCCCCGCCACTGAGCTTTGCCTAAGTAGGCGCTTTAGTCCACTGAGCTACCTGGCCAGCCCAAAGAGCACAGTTTTCTAATGAAGAAACAGTCCTGGGATGGGAAGTCACTTCCTTACTATGAAATCTTGAATTTGAAGCTGCAGCCCTAGACTTAGTATTCTTGTATTGCTCCAGTTTCAAAACGTGAATTCATTATGCCGTGATACCATTTGATGTTGGGTGTGCAGTTTTAAATTAAGTGATAGCACCCATAATCTGTTTCTTTGGAAAGATATTTAAATATTCTATGCGAAATGTCAGTGACAGCATTAAAATAATAAGTAAAATAAAGACACTGAAGAGTGACTGTACAGATTGTAAGTCACCACACATCAGTCTTCAAAGCTTGATGAGCTACTTACTGTGAGAAGACTTCAGTTCTTTCAGCTGCACCACTAGCATAATAATACCTTGTATATTGTTGCTGTAAAGACTGAATTAGGTAGCTCACATATAGTGCTTATGGTTGTGCTTGGCACGTGTAAGAATTCATTTTGTTTTTAGCATATATGTTTGCATGCATACGTGTATCTGTAGGCACTTATGTGTCTAATATGTTTATGGATATCTGAAGGGATGCCTTTATCTGAATGTGTGCATATGTATGCATTCTGAAGACCTTCTCTGAAAGGTCTTGGAGTTCAATCTGAGGTAATTCTGAATTTGACAGAAAGTAGACTACAATTATATTCGAAGTGCACAGTTCAGAAGGAGCACAAAGGAACCCAGAATACAGAAAACGCTGGATGTTCACCCAAGTCACATCTATTTAAATATTTTCCAATAAATCTTCAGGAGGGCTGGTCTGAAAAATCATCCTGGAACTTTTTACATAATATTTGTAGCTTCTTTTACTATGTAGATATTACTGTCTTAAACTGTTTGAACTGTTACAACAAATATCACGGGCTGAGTGATTTAAACATTAACAATTATTTCTCATGCTGGAAATTAACATTTACCCTGATGCTAGAAATCTGAAATCAGGGTGTGAGTTAGGGCTGGGCTCTTGTAAGGGCCCTCTTTCTGGCTACCTCCTCTCATGCCTTTCTTTACCACTTACACAGAGAGAGATCTGTGGTTTTCCTCCTTATAAGATCACCATTCCACGACTGGGGCTTTACCCTGATGACCTCATCTGATGCTAATTACCTAATAAAGGCATCAGCTTCAAATACCATCATGTAAGAGGTTAGGGCTTCACCATATAAATGTTGGGAAAAGACCTACATTCAGTGCACAGCAAAGGGATAGTAAGTAGTATATTCTCCTCAAATCCAGATGGGTGAGAGTGTTTCTCAACAAACTTTGGCTTCGTTTTTCTGACAATAGCCCTGAGTTAAATAATCACCCTAATATTTTTATGGAACTGATTTGATAAGCAGTGTTTTGTGATTTTAGTTGAGTAAATTAAGTAACTGTCTTCTACAATTCTGCCTTCTAGCAAATAATGTGAAGTGATAAAAATTTTAAACTTATATACCTTTGTATGTTCGTACATAGATATTTGTAAATTTTTTGAGAAACTAAGAATATTGCTTGGGTTCAAATGAAATGCTACTACTTTTGTATAGAAGCTTTGTCTCCCATGCAATTAAAAATTAAAGGCACAAAGAATGAATTTTCTCAAGCTTATTCTTTGTCTCAAAATATCTTTCTATCCTTATTCTTAAAGCTGTCATGCATCATAAATATATAATAGGTTAAAAGCATTGTATGAAGCAATGAAAAAATACTAGTGTATTTGCATGAACATTAAAAATTTATATATGTCAAAACCTTCCCTGAACAAAAATCATGTCATATCCTTACTCCATGCTCATCACTTATAAAATGAGAAAATGAAGAATTTCCTAAGAGAAAAATAGGCAAACAGAAATTTTCAAAACAAGAAATGAAATAGTTAAAAAGCATGAGAAAAATTTCTCAAGCTCTTTACGGATTGAATAACAAAATAATTAAAAATTAGATATCATTTTCACCACTTACTTATGGACATAAAAGTAAGTTACAGTGCTATATACTGTCAAATATATAAAGAAACTTATTTATAATGGAACTTTTAGTTGATTGATATTATTCTTGATATTTTATAGGGACCAGATACCAAAATATTCATCTCAGATTTTAATAATCAAATATTGAAAATCTTTATTACCAAAATTTATCAGTGTTTCTCTAGTGATACATAATGTGATATTTGATCATTATTGATGTACACAAACTCAAAGGAAAAAGAATAGCTATATTGAAAATTTGACTGTATAATGAATTTAAAATTCTATATTAAAAAATCAATAATAGGCACTAAAAGCAAACAAATAATGAAACTAAGATAAAGTAGAGAAGAGTTTTACTCTTTTTTTTTCCACAGTACTAGGTATTGAACTGAAGACCCTGCGCTTGCCAGTCTAAGGTAACTCAGACCCTACTGAGCTATCTCCCTCACCCAAGTTTTACTTTTAAAAGAGAAAAAAAGAAGCAACACAGTGGAAAATTTGACAGAAAATATCTTTATGACTTTTAAATGTGGGAGAACAGAAAAAAATATAAATCATAGCTGTACATGTTGGCTAATATCAAAAGATCTGAATATGAAAATATCATAGAGCTCTGCAGTGAGTCTTATTTGGGAAGTGTATGATGGCAGAGCAAAGATGGCAGGGAATAGGGTTAGGTAAGTGAGGGAAGTTGGGGACATTGAATTTCCCATGCCTGGGAAGGTGAGGATGCTTTTCTTTAAAAGTGGAATTTTAGTATTATTTAAGTGTAGTGAGGCCTATTGATTAGGAGGCACCTACCATGGAAAAGTTGGTTTGTTATTGAGTTCCTAAGAGGAAGGTGCATGCCAGGCTCTCAAAGACCAGCTGAGGAAGCACCAGGGCCAGTAGGAGGCAAAGGGAGCAAGGGATTCTGGGAAAGACATGGGAGAGATAGGATAAGCAGGCTTAGGATTGGTTTATTTGAATAATTTCAACAGGTTCTTGGGTATTATATCCCCCCCCCCCTACTCCCAGGACCTTTACTTGGTTTGATTAAGGCAGAAGGAAGGTGCTCCTAAATGTAAATACTAGATAGAAGAGGTGGTGGGATGTGAGGACTCTGGCCTGATTAGTGTGATAGTTAGCTTCACATAACTCTAACAAAGTACCTGAGATAATTAATTTATAAAAAGAAAAGTTTTATTTCCATTATAATTTTGGAGACTTTAGTCCAAGAGTGGATGGAGTTGTTGCTTTGGGCCTCTGATGGAGGTGCCATATAATTATAGTTGGGAGCACAGGGCAGAACAAATTGCTCACTTTTCAGACCAAGAAGCAAAAGAGAAAAAAGACAGGGAGGGCTTGGATCTCACAATTCCCTCAAAGTCATAAGGACCTCCCACTGAGACCCACCTTCTAAGGTTCCATCCTTTCCTAGTGGCACCCTGGTGATCAATCCTTCAACACATGAACCTTTAGGGGACACTTAAGATCTAAACTTTAGTGGTTAATTTGCATATGAAAGGCACTCTCTGCAGGCTAGTCCTTTATTCTCACTAGGAATTGTTGAGTCCTAGGAAGATCAGTCTTTCCAAATTCCACAAAGCTCCAAGATGACCAAAGGGCATGATTAATACACTAATGGAAAGGCAATTATGCAAGAGCACATCCATTCCATTGAGAAAGAATGCAGATGACATTTCCTGTACAGAGTTTCCAGAGCCACTTCTGTGCCCCAGGAAGGTACCCTCAACTGTGCCAGATCAGAAGACAAAGAACATTTACCAAGCTACAAGGTCTCGGTCCTTTTCTTCTGTCATTCTCCTTCTGCCCTAAACTTAGAGCTCTTTGAATCAACAGAGTCATGAAAACAAGGAGAATGAGAAGTGACAAGGTACATGAGGCCTTCCCTGCTCTCCTCCTTAGGTGGAGGCAAGCCTCATCTTAAAGGGAAATTATATTCAATACTAGACTAAAATTACCTTTTCCTTTTTTCAATACATTTTTTGTTGTACAAAATACCTACAATATTTTCAATTTTAAACATTCACAAGAATCTGATTCAGTGGTATTAAATATGAGATTATGTGACTATTTAAAACAAATATTTTAATTCTGAAAGTGTATCTTAGCTAATATGCAAATGTCTTGCAACCAGAAAGTTCAGAGTCTGTTTGACATGTCCATAGTGGGTGAGTTAATTTTTAGCCTCCACACCACCTGTGACGCTGCCTTTGGAGTTGGTAAAGGGTATCATATCAGTAGTCACTACAGTCTGACATGGTGATGTCCTTTTCTGAATTATTCACATCTGTCCCTTTTAGCCTTTTGCATCAAAGCCCCATTTGATCAGAGCGAATGGGTAACGGATGTGCTAAAACTGGCCTGCACATCCAGAAGAGAAATTTGAGCACACAGTCACTCCATCACATGATTATGATGCCATTTCAAATGATGTATCACTGTTTCATTTGAACAATGGGAGAAAGACCTTTGAAAGAGATCCCAGTAGAGACCAGTGTCTGGTCCTGGTGACGGAGAGAGTATTCCTGTGCTGCCTCCAACCACTGAACCAAGGACTCTCTGAGCACAGTTCTGGGAGCAGCTCTCCAACCTTTCCACAATCTGCATCTGTCTTTGCTTCTAACCTAACAATGCCTACGTCACATGATCGTATTTTCAGTTATTATTGATAGTGACGCCAATCACTATCTAATTTATGCAATGATCACTATCAAGAAAGCAAATAATAAAACCCAGCTCATTTTGGAAAAGATTAAAGCCAGGTAAACAATGACTCCTATCTCCAACATTCAAATATGGCATTAAGCCACAATAATAATTTGGTGCTACCCTCCCTACATTATGGTTTCAGCCATTACAATTTATTATTACCTAGGAAGTAGTCACATATAAAAATCTAAAATCATAATCTGTGGGGATAAAGAGCTCAAACTCTGGAGCGATAATGTTTTGGCTCAAACCTTGTTTTTCAGCAGTTTGATTTGGGGGCCAAATAATCCACTTGTCTCTAATTCTATCTACAGATAATAATTCCCACTTGACAGGAGATGGCAGGAGTTATAGAGAAGCCCTCAGTTTCTCCACTTTCTTCTCACAGCACAGAATACTTCTGACACCAGATGTGCAGGAATTGTTTCCCACAAACATGAAGAAAGCATCCAGTTCTGCAGTGGGTTCTTGAATGGGCACCAGCCAGATGCCCTCACATGCAGTTCAGTTCAGACAGCAACTACCTGTATATCATATTGGATCCCAGACATTGAGATCTTGGTGCCATGACAGTGTGTCACTCTGATGCCAAACACAAGATCCAGGTGGTTTTCCTTCTGAACAGCCACCCATAAATCAAGGTTCCCACAACCCTTTTCTTGGGATTTGACTAATTTTCTGGAGTGGCTCAAAAGAACTCAAGGAAACACATTTACTGGTTTATTATAAAGGATACAGATGAAGAGATGTGTAGGGCAAAGCATGGAGAAAGAGGTGTGAGTTTCCATGTTTCAAGGCACTGCCTACTGGAGCCCCTATGCACTCATCTCTCCAACTTTCCTTTAGGATTTCTACAGAAACTTCATGGTACAGACACGATGGATTACATCATTGATGCTTGATGATGAGCTCAACCTCTAGCTCTTCTCCCCACTGTGGAGACTTGGGGAGTAGAGTGGAAAGCTCCAGGCCTCTGATACTGCCTTCTTTCTGGTGTGATCCGCTTACATCCTGAAGCAACCCAGCAGCTTCCAGTCATCAATCACTTCTCCAGAATATGAAGAGACATCAGTTCAGAGATTTTATATATTTATTTATTTTGTATTTTAGGGAGGGGTCTACAGGGTGTTCAGGGTCTCACTACTAGATCGGACTCATAGTGATCTGCCTATTTACAGCCTCCCAAGAGCTGGGATACAGGTGTGTGCCATCTTGCCTAGCCAGTCTCAGCATGCCCCTGGGGCAGGGCCGGCAGGGCAGACCTGAGGATTGAACCCCTCAGGCCCCTGTGGCGCTTTAATAAGCTGAGCTATTTGGCCAGCCCTAGTTCAGAGATTCTAAAGACTTTTAATAATGGTATGCCAAGAAAGTGGGATGAAAGACAAATATGTATTTCCCAATATCACCTTCCTCTGAAGGTTCTTGAACAAGCTGATGTGTGCTAAGAACCCTGAAGAGAGCTTGCCACGTTTAGCAAGCACTGAAAAGCTATTATTAAGAAAAATAGATTGCTGTGGAAATATGGTATTTAGTACCTATATCATTCTATTAACTGTCCTCATGTAGCTTCTATGAGGCACCATCTTTCATAATTTTTAGAACTGCACTAGTCTTCAGCAAAGTCTACTGTCATATCTTGGAGAGAGAGTTCCAAACATGCAGTAATCCTAAGGGATAGACACAGCAGTCCAAACTCAGGCACCCCTTAGGACTGGCAGTATAGCTCAGCAGACTAAGTGCTTGCTTAGGAAAGCGCAGGGGTCAGGGTTCTATCCCTGGCTCTGCCTGCCATGTCAGCCCACCCTTGGGCTTGCTGAGCTGGCGATGGAGTCCAGGCATGGTGGCACATGCCTGTAGTCCCAGCACTAGGGAGGCAGAATCAGGAGGATCACTATGAGTTTGGGCTGTGTAGTGAGACCCTGACAAAACAAAACAAAACAAAACAAAACAAAACAAAACAAAACAAAAAAAACAAAGAAAATTACATTGGGTTTTTTAAACAAAACAAAACAAAACTCAGGCACTCCTTAAAGAAGCACTCTTGTATTAACCTCTTAGACGCTGGATTTGAAAAGGCTGAGGGCTGTGACTGCTGGGATGGTGGTAGGCTTTTATGGCATGCTGGGAAACATCTTTACCACCTGTAGGGATGTATTTTAATTCTTTCCTTATTGGCACACTGGGTGGATGTCAGCCCGACTTTTACAACTACCATATAAATCATATTTTTCTCACTCTTTTAAATGAAAAGGAAGCAGGAAATAAATATAATTATAAAACAGCAAATGTCTTTTATATTCCACCCAGTTCCAGAGGAACTAAAGTATCTTTTTACTTTAGTGGAAAATAATGTACTGTAAATTGTGTTTAGATTTTTGTGCATCTCTTACATTACTCCCAAAGGGCAAATGAACCAGAACTTGAACTAACCAGTTGTCTTGCTGTGTTCATTTACGCAGTATGAGGATGTGAGACTAGGAGATGGTTTAGATCCTTTGAAATCTGTATGATTTCTCCCTTCTATAGATGGACAGTACCAGCCTGAGATACAGCCCAGAATGTCAGGGTGCAGCCCTAATCCACGAAGGTAGGAATCCTATGATAAATCCACTGAGTAGAAAACTGCAACCAGCCCACAAAGTGATTCATTTACCCCTAAAAAAGATTCTGTTGTTACAATTTTTTTTCCAGAATATTTGAGCCAGCAGTAGTCTAGACATAAAGTGGCCACGATGCTTTGAATAAATCTGCTTTTAATGTGCAGAGTACTCTTGTTTCCAGTTATTATTCTGAGTGATTAGACAAACTGCCAAACTTTCACTGCAGCAGTCATCATTTATTACTGAGATACTTACTAGGGATTTAATAGTACTCCATTGGAGACAATATCTTGAAACCTAGGGATTCAAAAGGAAAGAGATGTGTTCTTGGCACACATTGATAGAGTTTCAAGATTTCTGTAATAGATACATACACAAGCATATTGTTGAGTTGAAAGAAATGTGTTTCCAATAAGCAGTATTTACTGGGGTTTAACAACGCTGTAATAGTTACCTGTCTATTACATGGTAGTCAAAGCTAAGGGAATGTGTTTTTAATAATCAATTGGCGTTTCTAATATATAAAATAACTGCTATATGAAATCCGAACCTAGTACAGGGCACATTTTAGACCTGTTCTTCAGTCTCGCACAAAACTGAGGTATCGGTGATTGGGCATTATAAAAGGGTATTATTATCAAAGGGTTAGAATGTTTATTCTTTTGCACTTTCTTGGTTTTCCTTTTTCTTTTCCTTTTCCTTCAGCTTAGTAGTTATTTCATTATCCCACGTATTGTAACTAACGTGTTGAATTCTGCCATGAAAAGAATGATCACTTTTCAAGAAAAAAAAAAAAAAAAGAAGAAGAAGAAGAGGAAAAAGAAAAAGAAACCAAAAGAGAAACAAAAGAGTGACTGAAAAAGCACTTTTAGGTTTTTGAAGTCCCTGTTTAGAAAAACAGGGAGGATAAATCTGAGAGCAGAAGCAATGAGAATATATGTGATAACAGATTCCCTTGGGATTAACTCTCTCTATAACTTTGTAATAGGAATTGCAGTGACTTTCCCTCTCTAGGCCATGTTGAAAAAATAACGTGTTCTTCCCCACTACCAGAGACAGCGTTGCCTCCTAGGACATACATCTGTTAGATTTTCATAAGACATCTATGCTACGCTAAAGGGCTAGTCCCATAAGCAAAAGATAAGCAAAGAAGAATGTGCATAGAAGCCCCAAATGAAGAATGAACTAACACACAACAGCCAGCTTTGTTTTACAGAAAATAAAATCGAAAGAGTGCAGGGTAAAGACCATTCAAATAGCAATAATGAGGCTTATGAAGCATTACTCTTATCTGGTGACTCATAAGGAGCCCAGACCCACAACCCTTCACCCATAGAGCCTCTCCCCCTCTCACTGTGTGTGCATTATCCCACTGCCTAGAATGTTACTTCTTTACCTCCTCCATGACTTGGCCCTTCTCACCCCACACAGCAAACTTTCAATCAAAGTTTCCACTTGTTCACCCTCCAGATAGCAGTCTTCCTAACCAGTAGGCTCCCTTGACTTCTCATGTCAGCCTTTGCTCCTCAAACCCCAAGGGCCCTCTCTGACGACACTATACACGTGATGCTTTGTCACTTGTCTCTCCCTAAGCACATGCAGGCTCCACAGGGGCAGGGAATCCTTCCTACCCAAAGACTGGATGCACCCTTTGTTGGCCTATATCCAATATCTGATAATAATAGAAACTTGATAATAGCAGTTCTTCATTTGTTGAATGAGTGAGCTCACAAAACTATCAATTTATTTAAGCCACAAAGCAAAAACAAACCAGGAAAGCATTGCCTGAATCTTCTGGGTAAAAGAATGCTTTCTGTGGAGGAAATAATACAATTTTTAGAACATGAGTGAGAAGGCTGAACACTGTGTTGTGTGATGCCAACATAGGCCTGCTTGCCACCTGTCTAGCTTCTATTGCTTTATAGAGGACACTTTGAGTGCTTCATTGAAGCACATCCCTGGTATTTGGACATCTACTCTTCCTCTTTGACTGAATGCTGGCCATTTGCGTCCCTAGTCAAACACGATGTCATGTGGCAGGGTGGCATATAGCTAGCTGCAGCCTCCACTGTCCTGAAGGCAGAGGAAGATAACTAAAGGAAGTCCAAGGGAGGAGGCATGCGCCTGCCATGCCAAAGCCTCTCAGGAATGAGAGCTTATTAAGAACATGAGTGTCAAACTTCATTAAGGGGCTCTTGGAAGATCAGTTGCAGAGCCAGGCTCTTCTGGGCCAAGGCAGGGAGTTCCCTCCCTGCTCAAGCCTGGTTAAGGGCTATGTAGATTGGCAACTGTGGTTAAACTTGTCAAACCACGAGCTTTCTGCAGGATTTATCCACTCTGCATGTGCACATTTTGAAAAGCAGAAGTCTGTTGAGAGGTGATTCATTTCTCCATGGGGCTTTCTAATTCTACCTCCCACCACCCTGGCTGGTTTTCTTTGCTCTTTTGGAAGTATTTTGACTTTAGGAAGTATTTAGGAAGTATCTTTTACTTTAGGAAGTATCTTTTTTAACCACTTAAAAGTTAGTTGTTGGAAGTAGTTTCTTTCAGCAATCATAATACCTTGAATTTGTTCAGTGCCTTGAAAAATGATGATTTATTTTTCTAAAGGCAGTTTTGAAGATTTTGAATATTTGTGTAATATTGTTACACAAATACTAGCTCACTTTGAGGTTTGGAGCTAATTAAACTTTTATGAGACCGAGTGTATCATTGCAGTTTTAAATGAAAGGAAACTGAGGCTCAGAGCAGTTAACCCAAAGAGGAATAGAGGGTAGAAGCATGTGACTTCTTGGTAATTGCTTTCTAAGATAGTTTAGACAGGCAGAAATAGAAAGAGTCCTTCGTAGCTTGGGCAATATTCCTTTTCAATGTAAAAGAAAATCCAGCACACTTGCAGATAAGTCTGGGATGAAATATATCAGCAAACATTCACGTGGAGGCTCATTAAGGGCAATTTACACAATAGGGTGTATTCCTTTTTTCACAGACATAGTTAGTTAAAGTTTCAAAATATGTCCCTAAGGATGAATTCTTTACAAATACACACTCCAGTTTCTTACTCTTTAAAAAATGACCACTGTTTTGTAATTTGAGATTTAAAAGAGAATGAAATATAATTTTATGGCTTTCCTGTTATAAAGTATATTAAAATTATTGCTTGATATTTTAAGATTTTATGAATAGTAATCCTATTCCATTAGTTTTATTAATATACATAAAAATGACTTACTCTGAACTCTACTGATTTGAAATTCATGACCATTGAAACATGGACTTTTACCTTTGTTTGGTTAATGGGGAAAACAGGTAGGCAAATGGGAAAATGCAAGCTTTAAATGTGTGTGATGTACTTATGAAAATGTATGTTTCAATCTCTTTAGAACCAGCTGTTAATATCATATGCGCCTTACTCATTGATTCGCTAAGATCAACCCTCAAGAGTTTCTATGTGCTGACAATGACTGGCTTAACTATGAAGTATGGTATGGTCTTGACAATAATAGTAATAATTCCTTTTTTTAAGCTTTATTTGAAAAATGTTACTTATTTAGGCTACTATTACGGCTTGGAAATATTAAATAGGGGGCTGGCAAGATAGTTCAGCGGTCTAAAGTGCTTGCTTAGGCAAGCTTAGGCAAAGCGAGGGACCACATGCCACACGGCCCCGCCCCAGAGTGGGCTGAGCCAGCCACAAAAGAAAGAAGGAAAGAAAGAAAGAAAAGAAAAGAAATGAAAAGAAAAGAAAAGAAAAGAAAAGAAAAGAAAAGAAAAGAAAAAGAGTGAGAAAGAAATATTAAATGGGAGTGAAAAAAAGAGTTTGGAGTTAGGCACATCTGCTTTGAATTCCAGTGCTGCCATTTTTAAAGTGATTATCTTACACCTCATGAGCTGTCGTCACCCAATTTGGGACACTTTTGAAAGTAAAAAGGGACATTGTTAATTACTCTAGAACCATAAGCATAGTCAGGGACCAGTAGGCAAGCCAGATAGGCAGCTACTCTCAAAATATGACTCATTCTGAATTTTTAGACTTTATCTAAGTTGTTGGTATCTGGTGTTTTCTTTCAAGTTTTCTATCATTGCTTTTTAAGAGATCAAATCTCCTTTTCCCAGGCCTAGGGCATCATCTCAGATCTGCCAGATTCAGCCATAAAAATATGCTTATTAAGGTTATTAAATCACACTTTTAGGTGTAGAAAAATTTTAGTCAGTTTGAAAATCCCATGTATCATTTGCAGTGTTTTCTCTCCCTCATATCAGAGCTGATTTGTTGTGGTTCTATCTAATTTAGGGTAAAGGTGATTTGCCTTTTTCCATTTCTCTTGGCTTTTTTATTCCTCTTTCCTCCTCTCAGTCTGTTGCTTCTAGGTCCCCCAGGGTGAGGAGAGTTGAAAAAAGGATTACAGGAGAGAGGCCTAATCCCATGAGCTCTGGGTTTCCTGAGACAGTGGACCTACGATGTCCCATACACTCTCAATACTGCACAGCTTGGGCTTCCATTTGCATCCTTTTTGGTTAGAAGTGGCGTTGGATATTTTTCACTAACACTTCTCCTCTGTAGGTTACCTATTTAGACCTTTAGTTGGTTTATCTTTCTTACTTTCTGTACTAATATTTTCTTAAAAGAAAAATGAATGATTATCCCCATTATATAAATGATAGTAGTATCAACATTGTATTTATTGCATCTTCTTTCAACTTTTTTTCCTCATTTTTATTTAGTGCCTGTTTGCAGCATATAATGATCTCCTTGTTTAAGAGGAGTTGGTGCATGCGTTTAACCTATTGAATTCCTTCTCACCCTCTTCCCTTTTTCTCCTCCCCCCTTCTTCCATCTCTTGGTCTCTTTCCTTTTTGCAAAAGATCCACCTCCTTATTTTCTATTTTCTGTATTATATTTTGATCTTTGCTCACATTTTTGTTTTTTTTCATATAAGAAACTTCTATGATATTTAAACCTGTGTGTCTGATTAATTTAACATTATGATCTCAAGGCACATCTGTTTTTCTGCAAATGATTCAGGATAACAATTTATTTATAGAGTATTTTTATGTTCAGAGTGAAATTGAGATGAAGGGAAAGAGATGTCCCTTCTACCTGCTGACCCTACACCTGTGTGACATTCTCATTATAAACATCCCACACCTGAGGGGAGTGTGATGAACATACGCTGACATACCACTGACACCCAAAATCTAAAGCTTAAAATGGAGTTCGCTCTTGGATCTGTACATTCTGTGAATTTGGGCCAGCATGTAATAAACTGTATGCACCATTATAGTATCATGAAGAGTAAGCTCATTGTCCTACATGTTCTTTATGAGGGTCAGGGAGCTAGCTCAGAGGCATAAGTTCCTCCTGCCTGGCAAGTACAGGGTCTTGAGTTTGATCCCTAGTACCACAAAATTGAGGCCGAGGAGATGGCTCAGTACAATAAACACTTGCCTGGCAAGCACAAGGGCCTGTATTCAATCCCTGGTTCCGAAAACAAAACAAAAGAAAACAAAAAACCTCTTGTATTCCTAGTTGTTCTTTATGTTTTGCCTATTCATCCAACCCTCTCCTTGGTTCTTGTTAACCACTGATCTTATTGTTTTAATACTTTTTCATTGATATCTGCTTTTAATTAAAAATAATAAGATGGGTCTGGGGAGATAGCTCAGTAGAATAATCGTTTCCTTGGTAAGCACAGGGCCTGAGTTCAATCCCCATATAATGCAGACAGTATTGAGGTACACTTTGTTGTCATATTAACCATGGACTCTAGGCAGCATATTATTATTATTATTATTATTATTTTTTTTTTTTGGCAGAACCAGGGATTGAACTCAGGCCTCTGCGCTTGCCAGAGAAGTGCTTATTCCACTGAGCCATCTCCCTGGCCCCTAGGCAGCGTATTATTAATGTATTTTAACTTTTGCACATGGTTAAAATACAATAGCCGTATTCTACATATGCATCATTAACCAAAACTCCGCTCTTTGAGAACTTTTCATTATGCAGAAAGTAATATATACTCATTTTCTTTTCATTTTCATATATTTCACATAAGTATAGAATTACTGAGAACTTGGTTAACTGCCCTGAGACATCCTATCATCTTTCTAAGGTTTGGCTATCAAAATCAGTGTTTCACTAAACATCTTCTTATGTCTTCTCATGTTTGTGTGCAAATGTTTATTAAAAATGGTTATTTAGAGTAGAATCTATAATTGATAGGATATGTGCATTTTAATTGTGTGACCTATTGACAAAATGATTTCCAGCTGAATTGTACCACTTTTTACTCCTGCCCATTCTGTATGATATACCCCATTTCCCCACATTCTTGCTAACAAGTAACATTGGCAAACATTTCAGTGTCACTAATCTGATAACAGAGTTTATTCCAGTAAGCTAAATCTGACCTGAAGATGCCTCAATAGTTGAAGTCTCTAGGTAATGAATTGCATCCTACCTTGGTCGGTAAGCAAAATGACACCTAATTAGGCATCACCTCAGTAATTGCAGAAGCCAAATTTAAGCCATTCATAGACTACCAACTTATCACACCATGTTCAAGCAAAGCAAAAGCCTAACTGTTGTCAATCAAGCTGTCTCTAATGTGAATTACCTTTTTCTATCTATAAGTTCACTTCCATTAATGCATCAAAATAGAATAAATAGAAAAACATAAAAATCATAAAGGAAACGTATAGCACTATATGAAAAATGTAGCACTTTTAATTCCTTTTGCCAGAACTTTTCTGGTTCTAGCAGGTGATTGATTCACAAGTTGTTCTTTGTTCAGTTCAACTCTTTTTAATTTAATTTGTCTATCTGTTCTCTTCTAACGCGATATAAAATTGAGTTTCAATTTGCAATGATCTGACTTGTTATCTGCCTTAGTGTACATTATCCGGTTAATACTAAATGTCAACCATGTTATGCGTAATGACCATTTTTTAAATTTCTTTCATTTTGCATGTTTTTGCCTATGTTTTCAGGACAATAATTTTTACTTATGTTTCCTTTGATGTTTGGACCCATACAAATCTTAATTTGATGAACAATAATTTGCCATCGTTTCCTTTATGATTTTTGTAATACTTTTCTATTTATTATTTGAAGGCATGAACACAGGTAAATATGGATGAACAGCTGTCTTCAGATGAAGAGAGAATTTTATGAAGGAATCTATCCTATGTGCATTTAATATTTTTAAATATAATAGGAGGCAAATTATAAAAGAAATATAATGCTTAATATGGGAAGAAATAAAATGTTATCTAAAATTTCAGCAACATTCTGTGTATCATTTTGTTTAGGATAAGGTAGCACTATGATATGAACATGGCTACCTGCCTAGTTCATCTTTTCAGGTATTATGACAATCCCCATTCAGTAACATCACCTCAAAAGCTTATTGTAGTGATTATTTAGTTCTGAAATTCATATCAAAATAATAGAATATTTCTTTTTGATCTGTTTTCTGCCATTTTTGACTTGAGTAAGACATTTTTCATATTGTATTGAAAGCAAACTAAAATTATTTTGGAATAATGTGGCCCAATCACGACGTAAGCAGAAATAAAATTGTCATGAGGACATAAACATAATCAGCCTTTTTAAACAAGTGATACATGAAGTTCCTGAGTTATCACAGGGAAGCAAGCTGGTATTACACAGAGACATTCCCTGACTGACATTTCCTGTGTGTAAATTCTACTCCATCTGTAATTGTCAGGACTGATTATTTAAGAGTCAGCCGGATGCTATACTTTTCTGGACCTGGCATGTGTCACAGTCACTGCCTCCCAGGATACTAGCCCTCATTTACAATGTACTAATGTCCTGCATCCTTCCAGGACAAAATACCTGAAAAGAAATCCAAGATAGATGGAATATATTTGCATGGTGTGATACCTGGTATTGAGAAAGCACTCATAGCCTAGTAGAGCTAAATAGATAAAAGTTAAAAGTAAACTCTTCTCCCTCAATTGTTGGCATGAAAATATAGGGAGACAAAGGCCCAACCACAATTATTACATACCAAAATATCCTAGAACCGAAGTTCTAACCCACATTGATGGCACTTTGTGACTCAGCCAATGAAAGAAGGCTCTAGGCCAATGGAAATCTTCACAGAACTGAAATCTATATTCCAATAAACAGCTAAGGACTATGGCTTCACATGTCTTTTGTTATATATGAGGCAATCTCATTATTTTATTTCAACTCTCTTTGAATAAAGAATGGCATTCAAAGTTCCTGGAAGCTATTGGAATAATATAATGAGTTTTGCTTTGTGGGTTCTCTTCCATATCTGATGACTGAGGCTCACTGATCCACAAATGTGGGAAAATGGAGCACTTTTGAAAAATATAGTGACATGTACTCAGATGTGGGTATGTTTTTAATGCAGATTTGTTACTTTATTCTCACAACAGCTCTGCAAATTTCCATATTATATTTCCAAGATGTTTCTGCTCAGTCAATTGAGGTGCAGACAAGCCACAGTTGATATCTATTCAGCTAATATCTGAGGAACTTAGTGTTCAAATCCACATTTGGTGGACAATTAATTCTTCTTCATTGCCCCACTGCTATTGTAGCTGTTTGATGCACTCATTTAAAAAAAGATGATAATTAACTTTTGTTGGCCAAGTCACATTATGCTCCTTGGGCCATTTCATAGTACAGAAAATGAAAAAAATGAACTAAATAATGACAAGCATCTTTTTTATCTCACAAGTCTTCCAAATTTTATTTTTAAAAGGGAATGGACATACTGGGGTTTTTAGCTCAATAATTTGATACAACCAGGTGAATTTCTACTTCAATGAGACAGATGGGTAGGATTTTACTCCATAATAACTAAAATTTTCCTATTTGAAATTTTTCACATTTGCACTTGCCATAACATTTACTGTGCAATTACCACTTCTGGCAGTAATGTGATCTAAGTTTATTTTAACTTTGTCTTCCAACCACCTAATTTTTACTTCAGATGTTCTTTCCCTATATGTGGGACATTGGTAATCAAGGTACAGGGCTGGGAGTAAGGGGAGAATGAGGAGGTAGTGGAGAGAGAGAAATTCTGTCAAAGCACAATATTAATTAATTGGTATAACTGACCTATTAATTTGCATAATTAATATGTGTTAAATATGGCAATAACAATAGCAAACAGACTTTTCAATATCAATAAAACTAAAAACAATAACAGGATTAATGAAAAAATTGTGGGATATAAATACATACAGAAAAACATTCAGTAAGTTCATAATGTACTTTCTTGGGAAAAAATGTTCACTACAAAAAGTAATAGATTCTATTCAAATCAGAATAAATCAAATCAGGTGACGAAAGATTCACATTTTTTGGTGGAGGCAATATGTAATGACCTAAATATTTACTATAGAATAAAATCATAAGAAAATACAAATAGTTCTTAAGTGAAAATAAAAGAAGATATGGAATGATTCCTCCCAGATTTCTAGTGGCATCATTAATTTGACTTCTTAAAACTATAAACTTCCAATAAAAATTAGAGTAAATGTTTTTACTTATTCAATATCAATTTATCATTTTATTAATTATTATTATTATTATCATTGTTTCATGTATTTGGTACTGGGTCTCACTACACAGCTCGCACTCATAGTGATCCTCCTGTTCTCAGCCTCCCCAGCGCTGGGATTATAGGCGTGCACCACCATACCGGGCCTCAGTGGCCCACTCAGCGGGCCTGAGCGGGGTGCTGGTATGGCATGTGATGCCAAGGACAACCTCTGTCCCTGAGGTCCCTGGTCCTTGTGTTTGCCTAAGCAGGTGCTTAGTTGGCTGAGCTATCTCACCAGCCTTTCAAAGGCTTAAAGAGGGCTGTCAGGGAATCTGCTCATGGACTGTTTCAAAGAGTACAAAAATGACATTGTGTTACTTAAGAAAAAGGTAGAAGAAGAATTGAAGGTAGTGAGCCGTGAGTTGTGTCACTGTAACAGATATGTAGGTGGATTTATTTACAGAGTTGGACAAAGAGGCACGTGACTTAGGATGGAATTCAGCTGTGCACAGACAGCTCAGAAGGAGAAAGCCATGCTCCCAAATAATCAAATAATCTCAGATCCTTTCTTCCAGATCCCTCTTTGTCATCCCTAGTGCATAGCTGTCATTCTTTTGATTGAAGATGGCAGCATCTGTGAATTAAGTAATGGGGGCAGATGGAGATGAAGAAGAGGAAGAGGACACAGGCCACTAGTTCACAGCCTGAGGGGAAGTTGTTAGCTGTCACCTTCTTATAGTGCACTGAACAAAATGAATTACATGCTTCATGTGTGGCTAAGGAAGAATGGAAGTTTTACCTTTCCCTGAATGATCAGGTAGCAATTAATATTCTACTATCATGAGAAGAAATGGTATCAGAAGACAGCCAACCAGTGTCTTTACTACAGAAAGAAAGATAAGAAATTAAAGGAGGGAAAGCTGAAAAAGCATTAAAATCTTGAATTCTGGAAATTGTGAAGTGTTTTCAGAAGTAGGCAGAAATAGAGATATTTCTTGGCTCCATTGGCACAGGTGATACAATGCAACACACAGCCTCAAACATCCTAAAATCCTGCCACTCTGGCATGATTTCCTACAGCAGCAGTTCACGAACCTAAGCATTATCACCGGAACCTAAGCAACGTGATGTTAGGAAAAAGAAGCACTTACTTTAGAAAATTAAAAAAATAATTTATGAAGTCATGGAATCATGCTATACGTAATACCTAACCTTTTTTCAAACTTAAAATCTTGATTAATATTGTCTACAACAAGAACCAGTATGCAGTGAGAATTCCCAAGGTAAACATTTTTTCTAAATCATATTTTAAAGTCTGCACATGCTTTCACTCTGATTCATTTTACCAAGACATTTATTGAATTTCCACAAATATCTAGTTTTCTACACAAACATGTAGGACACAGGCAAACACTAACACAACCATGAGAATAATTCTTGCTATCGAAATCTAATAACTGCTCCGCAGTAGAGAATCTGTTTAACTTAAACCCCTTGCTCTGTTTTCTCAACAGCAATTGTCTTGGTAAACCATTAATCCCAAACTGTTCACTTGACTCTAAAGAGTTTTTTCTCTCTTTCCCTTTAATCAGCGCAACCAAAGGAAACCACAAATAACTTTAACTCCAAGGTATCAAAAGCTGTCTCCCTGATCTGTGACAGGTTGAATCAAGTATGTACAACAGAGGCCGCACACTAATGCGTGGGTGGGTCTGCTACCCAGATGGCCTCCCCAGTTTTGTTTTGATTTTCAATTGCGCCAACGTGTAACAATCAGGAAGTTTCATATAACCATCTAGAGTTCTGGCTTCTCTTAAAAATCAGACAGCCCCTGACCCATAAACACTATTCAGATGATGATGACTGAGGATGGGGCATTGACTATCCTCTTTAGGACCTATACATTCAGCTTTGATGTCGCATCCTTGACTTTGAGTCTAAGAGTTCCATTTACAAGCCCAAGGGAAGAGCTGATTTTCTCACTAACGAAACCTTCCTCTCAGAATACATCTTTACCAAAGGTGCAAAAGTGAAAGGTAAACAAAGAGGTCTATATGCTTCAGGACAAATATGAGAAAGCACAGCGCTTTATGGAAATAGAAGGTGCTTAAGTATTTGCACGTCCCATCAGCTTACTCCTGCTATCACTTGTATGGATGGAACATATCTGATTTTGAGGCCCCTAGTATACAACTGGCTCCCAAAATATTTATTCGGTGGGAAATCTAAAGAAAGGTTCATTGAGTCAGAGCAACCCCTTCTGAAACTTTCTTCATGTTGTTCTCCATCACAGCCTCTCTCTATCTCTCGGTGATTGTCTCATACCCTGGTCATACTCACCATCGCACCTATCCCCTGAGCCTAAGCATTGGCTTCTGAGGCATAGTCCATCTGTTTCTTACATCTTTGCTCTTTCTGCCCAGATCTTAGCAGCTATGAAGAAAACTGTTACTTCCCTTTACTACTGTTGTTTTTGCCTTTCAATTTCCAGATGCCAAGTAGAGAGTGTGTGGTCTATGCCTCAAACGTTTCACCATTCTGACCATCTGCTGCACTTACCTGAGACCAGTTTCAACTTCTTGCAGTCTGGGGCCATCCCAACAGCTTCCTTGATAATCCTTCTCATTTCTAGTTGCTTGCTGTTATTGAATGAATATTCTGGTCCTTTGAGTAAAACTGAGATTCCATGCTGTCTTGAGACCTTGCTGCCCTGGGATCCCACAACAATGTATAAACCAGATTTTCCCACCACTTAACAGCGAGTAACTAACTTCCTCGCTTTTTCATGATCTCTGTGTATGCACTAAGTTTTTTCTTACAAAGAGCGTTTATTATTTATAGTTCTGATTATTGTATCTCTCTCATGGCTCAATATATACATCTTTGCAAAATATTTGACCCAAATTTATAGTCTTTAAGATTTTTTAAAAGTACTCTTCATTTATAGTGAACCCAGTGAATAGTGTACCTGTTCCCATCAGCTAATGCTGATGGCTGTGATTTGTACATTGATGTCTCCCAAAGGCCCGCATGTTAAAGGATTGGTCCCAGGGGTGGCACTAGGGAAGATGGTGGAGTCTGTCAGAGGCGGGGCCTAGTGAGGGGTCTTTAAGTAAGTGAACTTGTGCTCTTCTCTCTTTATAAGCTAATGATCTCAAGTAAAGCTGATCAATGCAGTTCATACTATGATTGCTATTCCCATTTTAGTAATAAGGAACTTGGAGAAGTTAATATATACCTGCTGGTGAATGATCAGGAAATAGCTCTCCTTTAGCTGGCTGAGGGAAAGAATATGGTGCAGGGGGAAGGCGGCAGCTGACAGAGACAATTAGGCCTGTGAATTAATAGGAAGTCCATATAGTGAGAGCTTTAATTTAACTCAGAAAGTCTTAACCAGCTCTGTTGCTTAATAGTTATATGACTTTACTAGCTCTATTAAGGAATTGTTTTGATTTGATTCCTCATCTTTAAAATGAACAATAATGGCTGGGGCAATAGCTGAGTGGTCCAAGTGCCTGCCTGAAAAGTGCAAGGACATGAGTTCAATCCCGGGTACTGCATGTTGTGTTGATCCTGGAAACCAAGCATGGTGGTTCATACCTGTAATCCCAGGGCTGGCTAGTCTGAGACAGGAAAATCACTAGGAGTTTGAGCTGCGTAGGTAGACCCTGTGTCTAAATAGATAAATAGTTTCTAAAAATTAAATGAACAATAAAATAATCATTGAGTCACTTAAAGCTGGGATCTGAATGCATTTTTTGCTTTGGCTGAAGAGATCTGTGAGAGTCTTTGTCCCGCTCATGTTGTATAGTGCTCTGCCTACAATGCAGTGAGTTTTTGTCTTTTTGATCCATATCCTTGTCCTTTGTTTCAGTGAGAGAGAGGGCTACCTTCCACAATGTGCTGAAGGCCTGGATTGTCCTCCCTGTCCCCTGGAAGGTGACTGTTCCTCTGCTGATCACCTCTGGAGGTGGCTGTCATTTAGGATGCTCTGCTGCTGTGACCCAGCCAGCTACCTTTGTTGCTATACCTGATTTTACTAGCTGCAATAACCCATCTCAAATGTCTACACTGGAGGGGCCTAGGCCAGGAGTCAGCCTTTCCTGTGGGGGAGGTGGTTTTCCATGAGCCTTCCTTAAAGCTAATACACTGTTTCTAATACACTGTTTTTTAGATCCATTTCTTGTTTATTGGAGACAATTTGGAGATGCTAAGAAAAGCCTGCTTCTAAGCCAATGGAAGCAGCAGCCACATTGTATTTTGGAAGTTGCCATGTGTGCTGTTTCCTTTTAGTGCTGAGACGTGGTCCTACGTGAGGGCTGCTTGTCTAATCCTGACCCTGCTCAGGCCTTCTTGTCCTCTTCTCATGCCTCTATTTGCCGATGGTGACACAGCACCTCCTAACTCTGAAGACATAACACGGTATTTGAGAACATTTTCCCATCCAGTCATTTACCTGTCAATAGAATTTTCATATTTTAGTCACACTAAATTTCCTGCTTTTCTTAATAGGTCAAGCAATCATTTAAATCTGATCAAATCATCCCTTGTAATTCTTTCTGCCATTAGGATCAACAATGATCTCCGGTATTTCTGATATTAGTAACTTGTGTGCTTTTTCTTTTATTATTAATTAGCCTGGAGAGAGGTTTACCAACTTTATGGATCTTTTCAGAGAACCAGCTTTTGGCTTCTTTGTCTGTTGTTTATCTGTTTGATTTTTTATTGGATTCAGATCTAACTTTTCTCAGTTCTGTCTTTTTGCTCTCTCTATGCTGATATTCGTCTTGTTTATCGAGATTCCTAAGGAGAAAGACTGAATTATCAATTATTTGTATTTCTTCTGTTACATTTCCCTGTTTTTACTGTATCACACAAGTTTTTATGCGATGAATTTTCAGTTTTATTTGCTTCAAAACATTTTTTAAGTTTTATGCTGATTTCTTCCCTGATTTATGCATTATTTAGAAGCATGTTATTTAATCTGCACAATTTTCTCACTGTCTTTCTGTTAGAAAATTCTGGTTTAAATCCATTGTGGTTGGAGAGCTTTGTATGACTTCTATTCTTTTAGTTTTTAAGTTGCAGTTCTGGCCCAGAGGTCAGTCCAGTTTAGTGAAGTGTATGTTATACAAGAAAAATTGTGTGCTATGTTACTGTGGGACAGGATATTTTATAAAGGCCAATAATATTAATTTTACTGATAGTTCTTTCAAGTGAAACATATTTTTACTGATATTTTGCCTGATTGGATGTTGAAGTTTCCCACGATAATAACAATTTTTCCATTTTCATTGAAATTTTTTTACTCACACATCTTGATATTTTGTTAGTAGGTGCATAAATATTTGAGGTTAATATGTATTTTTGGCAAATTGATCACTCTGTCACTATGCAATGCTTTGTGTGTGTGTGTGTGTGTGTGTGTGTGTGTGTGTGTATTTTTAGGGAAGGGTCTACAGGGAGTTCAGGGTCTCACTACTAGATCAGACTTGTAGTGATTTGCCTATTTCCAGCCTCTCAGTAGCTGAGATTACAGGCACATGCCAACACACCCAGTTTCAATTGCCATCTCAGCATGCCCTGTGGGTGAGGCCCGCACAGCAGGTCCAGGGATCAAACACATGGCCCCTGCGCTTGCTTGCAGGCACTTTAATCTGCTGAGCTATTTGGCCAGCCCTTGTAATGCTTTTCTTTATCTCTGATAATTTGCTGTATTCTGAATTCTACTTTGTCTGAAAGTAATATAGCTATTCGTATTTTCTGTTGGTTAATATTAATGTGCATATATATATACATATATATGTGTATATATATTCATTCCTGTATGTAATCTATTTATATTTTATATTTAAAGTGTTTTATGCAATAGTATGTTACTGTCTCATCTGTAAATCTACTCTGACAATCTGTCTTTTAAATGTTGTATTGAAATCATTCACATTCAGTGACTCCTTATATACTTGGATTAATATACAGCATACTAGTAACAATTTTCTATCTATTCCATTTTTTTTCTTTCTTTCCTTTTTTTTTTTGCTATCACTTGTTTTAAACACTTGTGAGACCATTTTATCTCCTTCCTTCTTTTAATAACATTTCTAGTGGTTTTGTTGTAGGCAGCTAAATTAGTTAGCCTGGCAGTCAGACAGGGCAGACCCTCAAGGAGACAACATGGAAGACAAGATGACCATGCAACTTTGTGGGAAAGTAGTTTTTTTGTTTTGCTTTTTATGCAGTACTAGGGATTGAACTCAGGATCTTGCACTTGCCAGGCAAGCACCTGTTCTACTGAGCTAACTCCTCAGCCCACTTAAGTTTATTATTTATTTGTTTAAATTTTTTGTATTTTAGGGAAGTGTCTACAAGGTGTTCAAGGTTTTACTATTAGATTGGACTCTTAGTGATTCTCCTGTTTACAGCCTCCCAAGTGCTGGGATTACAGCCATGCGATATCACGCCCAGTCTCAATCTTCATCTCAGAATGCCCCAGGGTTAGGGCCAGTATCACAGGCCTGGGTGCTCAAACCCCTGGCCCCTGTGATTTAATTGGCTGAGCTATTTGGCCAGCCCTGACTTTGCAACTTTGGAAGAGACAGACACTGCCACTTTGCCCCAGATCATAGGACAAAGAGTAAATAAATGCAGCCACATACTTCCCCAGGGATGGGCATCAGGGATTGATATTCTAAATAGGTATCAATCACTCTGAAAGAGCCTGAGAAAGAGTCAGTAACCCAAACCCCAACAGGAAGAAATCTTGTCCTGTATTCCTGCCCACTTACTAAGTGACTTGCTTCCTCATTTGATCCAGATTTAATCAATATTACCTCACCAATGGTGCTTGCAATCTCCTTGGTTGACCAGTTTTGTCCCCCCTCATGCCCACTTGAGAGTTTCCAAGTTCTCCACCTTAGACCCACCTCACCACGTGGTTTTACTCTATAGAAATCCCTGGAAGACACACCTTCTGGGGCGACCTGCTCAGGTCCTCCTTCCGTCCCTCTCTCAGACAAAAGTGTTCTTTTTCCCAATAAATATTCTACTCTTATCCTCCGTTTGTTCCTAAAATTCACTCTTTGGTTTTAGAGAACATGAACTCATCCAGGTACCTTCCAAGTGGGGAGTTTCATTCCCTTATACTAGTTTCTCTAGAGTTTGTGATTACAGCTACGTTTACAGCTAGCACAAATCTACTTTTAAGGATCACTTCACACCGCAGTACAGGTACCTTACAATGGAGTATTTTCAGATGTTCCCTCTGATATCTCTGGCATACACCATTTATTTTATTGACCCATATGCTAAAATTATTCAATATATGGTCAGTATTATTGCTTTAAATAAAGTTATTCTAGTTCATCTTAGAATTTTGAAAAATAAAAGTTATCATTTTCTCATTGGACAGAGTCTAAAGAGGCTCCTTAAAATGAGGTATTCTACAAGCTATGCTTGTAGCATAAGTTTCCAGTTTCACTGAATTCCATCATAGAAAAGGTTTTAGACTGATCACTACAAGGCACAGGAAGGATCTTATTAGGCAAAAATTACATATTCAAATAAGGTGCACACACTTGGGGGTGTCTCAGTTACTTTTTACTCATTGCTGGGATAAAATACCTGACACACAAAATTAAGGAAGGAAAGATTTATTTAGCTCACAGTTTGTGAAGGTTTCGGTCCATACGTG
>NW_004524829.1:1995529-1999033 GCF_000260255.1 Octodon degus | reverse complement strand
CTCCTGCCTCAGCCTCCTGAGTGCTGGGAGTACAGGCATGTGGCACCACACCCTGCTTATCATAGTTATTTCAAATTCTCAGTTTAATCATTCAAAGACTGCATCTTTGTCTGGCTCTCACACTTGTGTTGTGCCTTCATATTGTATTATTTTCTTGAATATTAGTATGTTCTGTAATTTTTGGTTGAAAATGAGGCATGATATCCAGGTAATAGAACTGAGGTAGTTTAGATTCCAGTGTGAAGTTTTCACTCATTTTGCCTTGATAATGGTTTTGTTTAATATTTTCTGTAGCTATAGGCTCAAGATGTTTCAAATTCCTTTCCTCAGCTTTAGTGTTTTTGTCTCTCCTGTTGACTTTGTGCTGTCACAAACTCTTATGTGAATTACTATATCAAGAAGCTCTGTCGTGTGAGATATACCAATACTCTGACCCTCAGTTCAGGTAGTGGTGCAGTGTTTGGGAGAAGGTGTGGTCTATAATCTCATCAATTTTAGTTTTCAATGGGCCCCTAACCTTCTCAAATGTTCGTTGCTCCTTCTTTTCTCCTTCTCCTTCAGGTGAGACAGGAAGTCTGGAACAGGCTTGAGTAGAGAAATTCCATCAGCCTGGGTGAGATAAGACCCTCACTCCAGAGGGTCTCTTATTCTCTCTCTCTCTCTCTCTCTCTCTCTCTCTCTCTCTCTCTCTCTCTCTCCATGCTAGGGGATGAACCCAGAGCCTCCACACTGAACTATATTCCTAGGTCTTTTTATTTTTATTTTTTAAAATGTATTTGGTTGTTGTACAGTCTCACTATGCAGCTCAGACTCATAGTGATTCTCCTGTTTTCAGTCTCCCTAGCACTGGGATTACAGATGTGTGCCACTATGTCCAGACTCTGTGGCTGGCTCAGCCCACCCTGGGGGTAGGGCTGGCATGGCATGTGGTGCCAGGGATCAAACTTCAGGCCCTGAGCTTGCTTAAGCTTGCCTAAGCAGGCTCTTTAGTCTTCTGAGCTATTTTGCTGGCCATCCCTAGACCTTTCAAACTATATAATTTTTAAAATTTTGAGATAAGTTAAATGCTAAGTCACTAAGCCAATTAGTCTGGGCTCCATTTTATGATCCTCCTGTTTCAGTCTCTAAGGTTGCCAGGATTACAGGTGTGCACAATTATTCCCAGCATCCCCATTTTTCTCTTAAGCAATGAGAAGCTCATTTTTAGCTCTTCATGAAAATGTGGCAGAACTCCTACAACTAAAAGCCATGCAAACGTGTTGCATCCTAGACCTGAAACTGTGGCTCCTAGGACTTTCTCACTCTCAGGCCAGCTTGATCCCTGCCTCAAGCACTTCCTCAGTTGGCTGCTCAATTATTTCAAACACTTGATAGTTCCAGCACCTTCTACTCCTGGTGAGCAACACTCTGCTGTACATCTTTGGTTATGCCTGCCTCTCCAGATTTCTCTTTGCAAGCTCATCATTTTGAAAAATCCATGAAATTCAACTAAAAGTCAACATTTTACGGTTGTTTATTGTTGTAAAGATGAGAACAATGGCATCTAAATTCTTGCCTTTGTTGGGAAAACTCAATGCTATTTAAATTTAAATGCTTTTTAAATCATTTATTTTCATTCTATTTCCACACTAACTCATAGGCCTATCATTCTTTTCTGCAAAACTTTCTAGGAGTCTTTCCAGTCTTTTCTGGAAGCCTCTCCTCATGCATTAGCAATTAGTGACTCTGTACTTGAAAAATCCAAACTTTATATCCTGACATGCAAAGCCATTTGTGATCTTTTCTCAAAATTTGTTTCTGGCTACTTTTTAATAAGAAACTAATGATTTACATGAAGAATGTTGACTCCCTGTCTCTCCGGTCCAGGTCATGCTTATTGTTGGCTGGTGCACTCAGTGGACTTTCCCAAAAATTTCTCCTTTTTCTCTTGGTGTTGTCCAAGTTCCATCTTCTGCACTGGGTATTTACCTTTTACTCTGAGGGCTGTGCATCTTTATACAGAGAGAAGAGCTAACATTCTTGGTAGAGGTCCTAGAAGTTCTTGGGCTCAAGAGATACATGAAAGCATTGAGCTGCATAGAGCAGCTCTTCCAAGGATACACCTAGTTAGAGTCAGGCCTGGGCCTAGCTCCTGCCTACCTATTTCTTCTGTCAAGGTTGGGCCTCCCATAGTAGTGATTCACAGGCCTCAGAGTGCACAAGAATCACCACAGAACAAGGTTTTGTTTTGGTGTTCTGCTTCCTGAAACCCATCTCTTAAGATTCTGATCAGTAAATATGAGGTAGGACTCAGTAAGCTGCATTTTGAATGGAAGACTTTACTGCTGGAGGTTGAGGAAATCACTGTGAAAAACACTGGCATTTACAGAAGCCATGACAATGGTTGCCACTGAAGAGGTGTCGGGGTGAAAAAGCAAGTAAAAGTGTTACAATGAAGTATTACTCAGCTATAAAGAATGATAAACTCAAAGCCTTTATATTGAAGTGGATGCCACTTGAAGATATACTCATAAGTGAAATAAACCAGACACATATGTGTAAATATATAGTTTCCCTAGTATAAGAAATCAAAAGAAGAAATACAAATAGAAAGGTATAATACAACTAAAAGGAAAGCAAGAACTTGAGGACTAGACAATGAAAAGAGAGCAAGGAGAACAGCTATGAAACACGATAGGGGAAGCCATAGAGTTATATGTAGAAGATGGGTAAGGCAATGATCCTGAGAATCTTCAGAAGATTTTTGAATCTAGAAGTTAATTGGAATGATTCACACCTTGACTAACTATATATACAGACACCTGTGAAGTAAGCAACTGCATTGAAGATGGCAATTTGGAAGAGTTGGTTCATGCTTGAAGTTTCTGTCATTTTGGTCTTCTGAATACAGGTTGCTTGTCATGACATGCCAGTTGCTGCTGTGCTGTCTCTCGGGTAGATGACTGTTCAAAAAGAAGGGGGTGATGAATGAAGGCAGGAGACAGGAAAAGGAATTTTGTGGGACTGTCCTGCTACAAGGTTTTATATGGTTAGATTTCTGGACTTATGTGCAAACATAAGAATTATATAATTCCTTATGCCTATTTTAAAAATATATTTTAATTTTTTAAATGTTTCTTCATCATATTCTGTGGGAACTTAAAGTTCAACATATCAATACTTGATGAAAAACACCTGTTTCATGTTATGCCTAAGGTGTTTGATATTCAGACAGACAGTGAGGTTAAGCTTAACAGAGTAGGTTGTATGATAATAACAACAAGCTTTTCTTCTGGAGGGTTATCAACCTAAGTTTACAGACAAAAATTAGAGAAAAAGGAGGGGAGCAAGGAAAGCCAACATTTTGGTCCTAATCTTCCAAGATCAATTAAGACTCAGGACATATGAGAACTTGTAGTGTAGCAACATGTAACTCAGTAGTGTCCCAAATTTTCTGATCAAGGAGATTATGGGGCCAAAGAAAAAAGTGATCGATGATGTAGAGTGTGCCTAAGGAGAGTCACA
>NW_004524829.1:1990345-1994269 GCF_000260255.1 Octodon degus | reverse complement strand
AACATATATCAAGTGTAAAAAATATGTCTATAAAAAGAAAATAAATTTGCTTTGTAGTTAAATAAAAAGAACTAGAAAATTTTACCTCAAATTGTAAATAATATGATAGGATCATGTGTGGTTTTTATTGACCTCTTTTTAATCTGTTTGTATTTTCCAAATTTTCACCAGTAGACCGATTTAAATTCTGAAATGGGAAAAAAAATTAGAAATTGCAGGATTCTGAACAGTGAGCTGGATAAGTGATTTTGTTGTGCTCTTGGGTTTTCTACAAAATTGTTGATTTTAGTTGGCAGCAGAAGCTCTGGGGGTTGTCATGGAAGTCTTCAGCATAAGTTCCCTGGATGTCTTGTTTGGGCTTTGAGGTTGGCATGTATTACACAGAAGAAACCATTGTAGGAAGCAAGCTCTTTGGCTCAGCCCAAAAGGCATGTCTTTGAAATTAAACAAAAGCATAATGAAGAAAGAAGAGAAAATAGCCATAGGCTTATATCACAATAAAGCGGATGATTCCAAGAACTTTCCAAGGCGTTCCCAACTTGACATTTCCTTCTCTGACCTTTTAGCTTCTCACTTTCTTTTCTACATGCTGGCCTAGAGCTTAATTTAGAAAAAGCAAATTTTCCCCAAAGCACGAATTATAGACCTTTGAACTCAAGAACGCAGACTTAGGGGTAGACTTGGATTAGGCTGATTCAATGCAATAACAGAACCTTGGACTAGCCAAGTTTATGCTTTCCCTGTGTACTCGGGAGAGGCAGAGGGTGGCTTTCTAGACGTAAGGGAGACTTGGGCATCTTGTGCTCTTTTGCCTGTACAGAAGTATAACATACTAGAGCAACAATGTATCCATCATTTCATTATTTTGCAGTTTTTTCGGCACTGATTTCCCTTATCCTACATTAATACATAAGGATACTGATCAAATCTTCAGTGTCAGTGATAATTTTGATGTTTGGTATGATGTTAGAAAGGTAGAAATAAGTAAGAAGATCAGATCTGTATGCCTTTGACTCTCCTACTGCATCAGAAGCAAATCTACAGAAGCTTCAGTCATCTCCTCTCATCTGTCTTAAGCTCTGCAGAATTATTAGGTCCTCTGAACAACTTCTGCTTTTTGAAAGTCTCTGGTCTCCCTTACCCTCTCCATTGGCTTGATTCTTCCAGCGTGGTATATCTGATCCCTTAACCTTGTTCACATCTCTGTGGTCATCTTTTAATTCTTGGACCCAAGAGTTTATACATTAATTGCCTGTATAACCCCTCAACTCCCCTAATTCTGTGTGATATGTAACTGTAACTGTACCTGTGGTTACCCTAGCACTCTGTCTCAATGTCTGGGATCTAACATTAAAATGTCTGCTTTCAAATCACTGTTCCTTGAATTGGATCACTATCTGTGTTCATTAGACAGTTGAGTCAACCTATAGCCATCTCTTCTCTCATTTATAAAATGTGGAGGACACAGTGGCCTATCTCAAAAGTTTGGAGCTAGGTGAAACATGTATTACCATTATCAAATACAATTTAGCTATTCGTGTTTGGTTCCATGTCAATAAGTATTTTCCAATGCCATTAGCTACTATCAGTCTTATTAACTCAAAACACAGGGTCTGCTACACTATTTGGTTCCTGTTTTAACATGGCTCTGCACTGAGGTTATGATGGCTTTCTGGCTCCAAAATAGTGAAGCTGTTTCCTGCTTAGGGTCTTTGCACTAGGTATGCCCTCTTGCTGTATGGCACACTTCCCAGACTCCTTCCCTATTTGGCTTACTGCTAGTCTTTTTCCCTATTTCAGTTTAATCGTTACTTTTTCCAAGGGGGTTTCAAGTTTAGCTATATAAAGTACATAACCTTACCCCCTGATTTGCCTATTATTACAGTATTGGATTTATTTTTCTTGTAGTTACCTTATTGACTTACTTTGATATTGTCTGACCCTGGTACTAGCTGATAAACTTTCTAAGGGTGGTTCATTTTCCTCTCATCTTGGTAGCCCTATCACCTAGATGGTGTCTAACATGCTTCATAGGTAATGTTTGTATGAACAGTTGGATGAAGTAATAAGTGGACTAAAGGAATGCATGCCTCTCACAAAATTCAGCAAATGAAATAGTTGGCAAACACTGAATGGTCTCAGAGGAAATCCAAGTCCTTTTTATAGAGTCAGCTGCTAACAGAGAAGTCTGTCTCAGTTTTTCCTTATCAAGACCTACAAGATGACACAAAGTCCTTTGAGCTCCCGAGTGGGAAAAGGCAATGCATAAACATAAAAGATAATCTTGTTTCTTTTATGAATTCCAAATAATTTTTGAAAAGGAACAGTCCTTCTCAAAGTATTATGCCCATGCAATCTTAGCTTTAAGTAGCAACAAAAGTCCAAATAGTTTTATGATCTCTAATGTGGTGCAGATGTAGATGGTAAGAATTTGATGGTCAATTAATTTAGAAAATATCCAGGGCCTAGCAGACGTTCAACTTATTGACTTTGAAATTTGACTCATGATTACACTGCTCCTTCCCCCTGCTTTCCCATCCTTAGATATAAAAAGAAAGAAAAGCTTGTAATATTGCTTATGGAATGTTCTAGAGGGGTTGTTAAGCTGTTCTTCATAAAAAGTCTTGGACCAAGTTTTCCTAGCCATTTCCAATTGGGACGGTTCCTGAACATTGAAGTGAAGTAATACTAAGCTGGCAGGCTGCTGAGAACCGATTACTGTGAAGAGTTGAAAGGAAAGAGCTGGCATCTTTGTGCTTCATTAATCTTAGATGGAAAGAAAACTCTGACCACTGAACTAAATGCCCATGTGTCAGGGCTTGATTTCCTGTTCTTCTGGATTTCATTCTGAAGGTAAAGCAAATGTTTCAGATAGCTCCAAGTAGCTAGAGAGCCTGATTTTCTCCCATGTGACCAGGTCATGAATGCAAGAATAGGCAACTCCAAGAAGCCTGAGCACTATGGAAGTCAGAGATAATACGGTCTTGACAGCGATAGATGTTGCTACTCATTGATCAGTCAGTCAATTAATCAATCAGTTAGTCAGACAGTCAGTCAAATAGTTACTGAGCTTACTTCATTGTGTTGGACAAAACAATGTCTTCATATTCTTTGCTTGCGAAGTTCTTCACAGGTATATCCAACATGATAGTTTACATACCTACTACATTTGAATATAGCTCTTTATGAAAGAAGAACAAATTATGTAACTAGACTTATTGGTAACACCTTTCATCCACTAAAGTGTGTAATTCAATGGTTTATTTTTTATATATCCAGAGATGTGCAACCATCAACAATCAATTGTAGAACATTTATATCACCATAAGAGAAATCTTATATATTTAATTTAGGTTATTGTTTCACCCAAAGCAAACCCATAACATCCTCCATAAGCTGTAGGCAATCACTGATTCACTTTTTAAGCAGATTTTATGGACTTTGTAGCTTTTCTAAGTCTTGATGTTTTCTAGGGGGAGAACCATGTTATGTGTGGTCTTTTATGATAAGATAAAAATAGCATTTTATTTATGCCTTGTTTATTTTCATACTAAATTTTAATAAAATTCTTTATCAAATGAAGGAATGATTCCACTACTGTAGAGTTACTACTGTGAGTAATTGTACAGAAGTAATGTAAGACATGGTTTTTTGAGGCGATGATACTGAGAATTGAACCCATGGTCACCCCAAGCCCTTTTTTCTTTTCTTCACTCTTCCCTTCCTTTCCTTTCTGTTCAACTCTCTTCATCTCTTCCCTTTTCTTTCTTCTTTTTTTATTTCCTTTTCTTTCTTTCTTTCTCTTTCTCTTTCTTTCTTTCTTTCTCTCTTTCTTTCTTTCTTTCTTTCTTTCTTTCTTTCTTTCTTTCTTTCTTTCTTTTCTTTCTCCCTCCCATCTTCCCTTTCCTTTATTCTCTCTCCCCC
>NW_004524829.1:1982725-1990245 GCF_000260255.1 Octodon degus | reverse complement strand
TTCTTCTCTTTCCTCTTCCTTATGAGACAAGGTCTTGCTAAATTACCTGGGCTGAACTTGAACCTACCAATCTGCTACCTCAACCTCCCACAATTACAAGTAAGACACTCCATACCACAAAAATTATCTGTAATCTAAATGATGAGAGAGGACTGTTGTAAGATGTTAAAATTAACTAACTTGTATGACTTCAAATGGTCAAAGAAATGGTACATAGACAGGAAGAATAAAATGACAGAGTGAAAATATTTTTAGAGCAAACTCTTTGAGAACAGTGAAAGACATGCTTTGGCTTGACACAAAAGAGTTATGCTATCCAAGGTAATGTTATTGTGTGATCTGACATGCATCCTTAAGTCCCCATGTACATGGCAAGTGAGTGGACCATGGGGCTGCGTACCTGATTTGCTAGCAGGAGGTAGGGTCAGAATGAGGTGCAGCATGGAGGTGAGACCTGGAAGGGTAGATCTCCCTTTCCAGCCCTTTCCTTTGGTCTCCACTCCCTGACCATCATGGCATGAACAGCTTTCTGCTGCAGCAGGCCCTTCTGCTCTCCTCTTTCTGCAGTTAGGCCTGCCAGTCATAGACTCACCCTTCTAAATCTGTGAGCCAAAATAGTCCTCTGCTCTTTTCTGTTGCAGGTGTCAAGTGTTATGTCCCTACTATAGGAAAGTGTACATGTCAGTGGATCAATATTTTATCACTTAATTCTGTTTTAATTTCTACTTCTCCAACACCATTTCTGTCTTCATCTGTAATGTTTATCATTAGTTTAGAGAAGAATAACAATGTTCATTTCTTTTCAGTCATTGCCATTATTTCTCCTCCTGAAACATCAGTAGGGAACTGACGATTTGATTGATGAATACTAGAAAGCTTCAAATGAAGTACTCCTAAATGCCTACCCATTCATGTTTTTTCCTTCTCCTGATCCCTGACTGGGCATTGTTCAAATCTAGCCTTCAATTTTCTTGTTGACCATGCAGCACTACAACTCTATAATGGAGCTGTACAGCCTTTCCCATGTTGGTACTCCACCCTGCTTCAAACTGTGTGCTTAAAATGGAGCTGATTTTATTTTTGCCATAACACCCCCTTCATTCTATTTCAAGGAACTCTTGTGCAGTTGAAACATGAGAATCATATATGACTCTCCCCAGTTCTCATTCTATGTCCGGTTAATCATCATCTTATTAAGAACTGCCCTCAACTGCACTTGACCAGTTATTTACTTTTACTTGTATCTAGCTCCTTACTTACAAAATGTAGATAGCTGTTGCCAACCCACAAAGGAAACTGTGGTGAATGAAAAGCACAGGCGCTTGGTTCTTTTCAGGACTTTCAACTCTCAGGTTTTCTTGAGTGGAGCTCTGTGACCTTAGAGAAGTCACCCAACTTTACTATAAAATAAGACATCCTATATTAGTAATATTGTGGGGTGGCAGGAAGCTTTAAGTGATATGATCTGAATCAAATATGTAGAATAATATATGCAGGAGAATAAGAACTCAGAAAAATGTGATTTGTTTATTGCATGTACAGGATATGGTAGACCCCTTTCTCAGTTTTTTAGTTAGTGGTCTCTGTTAAATGCAATCAATCAAAGATAGTAAGTACAAATCTCCACAAATAAACTATTCATAAGTTGAAAGTTGTGCATCACTCTGAATAGCACGATAAAAGTTTTGTCTGTCCTCCATCTTACCCTGAACAAAAGTTGCCCTTTAATCCAGAATTTTCCCACAGTCTTTGTTGTTTATCTGCTAGTAACTTGTTAACTATCTGGATCATCAGATTTGCTGCAGCAGTGTCAGAGGGCTCATGTTCACTCGAATTTATTTGATTTTAATAATGGCTCCAGTGTTCAGCAGCGTTGATGCTGGCAATTAAGAAAATACTTTTAAAAATTAAACACTGAGGTCTTTAAGATTTACAGTAAGACCAAATCTATCCATGAAATTGCGAGGAAGGAACAATAAACTCACGCTGTGTTTTCTCTCACATCTCAAACTGCAAATGTTATGACAACAGTGTGTGATAAAAACTTAGTTAAGATGGAAAAAGAACTTAAATTTGTGCATGCACGGGTACTGAGAAGCACTGCCTAGGTACTCGGGTACTTTTCATGGTTTCCAGCATTCCATCACAGGTCTTGGAATGTATTCTACACTGACAACAGGGGCATGGACTGCATCTGTTGTGTGTCTCACTTTATCAAATGTGTGTGCGGGGGCAGATTCCCTTGTTGTTGGGTATCCTAGGTGCGGACAGGGCATCTTACGGCCGCCACCTGCAGGCACATCGTCATGGATGTCGAAGTGTGTTTGTACACCCTTTATGCCTGGGCCAGTGGGAGAGGTGAGAATGACAGGAGTTGGTAACTATGTATTTTCCCAAGAGGACTGGAGCTGCTTGCGATTTTTTAAACAAAGGAAATACTTAGAGTTTGCGGTGACATAGGAAGTTCTGGATGATGCAGAATACATTTCTATCAGCCACTTTAAAGCTAGAAAATACATCTTATATTAAGTCAAATTCTAGACTAAGGAGTAATCTTAAGCTTCTCTAGGAAAGTGAAGACATGAGCAAACATTAAACCATCTCAGCCTTATAGCTATGTCTCACATGGACACACTCTTTTCTACCTCTTTGTTTTTCATTTTTTCAGCCTAAAAGAAACTATCCATTGTAGTTATCTGTCTTACTTGCCATAATTATTCTCAGTAATTTCTGACCCTTTCCAAGAGATTATATTACAGACGTAAGCAAGGGCCATGCCCACAAGTAGCTCCAGAAAGGACAGGAACAGGAGAAACAGTTTTCATTAGGGCATAGCTTTCAGGGTTCTGTATTCAAGATTCTTTAACTCGTTCATGCGCAGAAGGTCTGGTATGTGTGATAAAAGGAATCACAGTTATTACCTATATACATCAGAGAACAAAAACCCACACAGTAGTCTTTGAATGAAATCAACCTGTATTTATCCTGGTGTATAGCCACCTCCAAAATCACATTTTCTTTGGCTGTTGAGTTTTTGCATATTCACAAAGAAACTCTAGAAAAGCCCGTTCAACAGGAATGCAAGTGTGGCTTGAGCTGGAGTGAATTCTTATAAAATTTCCCCAAAAGGTTCAGGTAGCTATTAGTTTCCCAAATCCTTTCTCCTTTGTGAATATCAGTTACCATTGCATCACAAAGCCTTCGGCTTTTGCCATCTTCTCCTAACAAAAATATTCAACATAATCACAGGGAGATGTGCGCAGGCACACAGCAATCTGGAGGCTCTCTGCTCTCCTGCGGCAAAGATTCCCAGCATCCAAAGCAGCAGCACATTCTTTTCCCAGAGGTTTGGACGGCCAATGGCTCATACTCGGGTTGTAAGGCTGTAGATGAGGGACTTGGCCACTCTCTGTTCCAAATGGCAGAGGTGGCAATCATTAAAAAAAGATCATCACTAATAGCATATTCAGAAAAGTCAGTCAACAGCCTGCTTTCCTTTTTTAGCCTCAGTGAAAGAGTAATATAAACCAGCCCTACAGCAATGGAACGACTTTAAAATAATGCCAGATTCTCCCCAATAATAGCTCAAGAAAGAGGATAAAGACTTATTTAAGAGAACTCTTCTCTTGCCCAAATTTCTTCTTCCTTTGGTCAAATGTCTAATGATTGTTTACCAGAAGCCAGCAAGCAAGAAAGGTGTGATTTTTATCTTCAAGGGGCTTATAATTTAGTAAGGTGCATTAATCAACGTTGTGTTACTGTAGCAAATACCTGAAATAGTTGACTTCTAAAACAAACAAGGATTATTGTGGCTTACAGTTTTGGAGGATTGTTCCATGAATTAATTGGCTCCATTACTTTGGGTCTGTAGTGAGACTGCACACCATGGCAAGGAGTTTGTGGCGAAAAAAAAAATGCTCACCTATGGCTGGACAGTGCAAGACAGGAAGAAGGGGTCAGGGTCCCACTCCTCTTCCCACCTCCCTTTGGAGCACATGCCACTCCCATGACCTAGATATTTCCCACTATGCTTCATATTTTAAAAGTTTCACCACATCTCAATAGCACTAAAATGGAGATCCAGCCTCCAACACATGTGTCTCTAGGGGAACACCCTGGGCCAAGCTAGAGCATGAGGTAAAGAGAAGAAAGGAGAAGGTGAATGAGAGTCAAAGAGGGCTGGAGAAACACAAAGGAAGGTGCTGAGTTCAAGTGTGAACACACCCAGGGTTCCTTGCAAGAGAAGGTGCAAGTGAAATGTGTACTCTAATGATTCAGAGCCCAGAGCTTCAGGACAAAGAGCCCTGTAGGTTTATGAAAAGCTCACCTAACACCTCAACTGTGAGAAAGAGCACTATACCTTAGAAAGGCTGGAGAGAGAAAAGAGAAAATATTTCCTAGAGATCTATGAGGGTAGGTTAAGGATTCTGGGGACAGCATGTGTGCATTTTGGCAGGAAGTACACAGGCTGTGGATGTACTAGATGGCATTTCAGACCACACTTTGAGCGGAATGGGTGGAATGATACAGGAAGGGAAACCAGTGGGAGGCTGGTGTCAACATCTGAGTGTGGGATGAAGGCAGCAACAGTGGTGATAACTAGACATAGTTGACAAGTGTTGAAAACATTCTGTTTCAGTGAGATTCAGCTATGGAGATGGGTCCCTTGCTGCTGATAGAACTAAGGAGAGTCAGAACACATGTAGAAGTGGTCCCTGACTTATAATAGTTAGACTTGTCATTTCTTGGCTGGATGATAAGTGCTAAAGAGTACACATTCAGTAGAAACTTTTGTTCTTATTTTGAAATTGGGTATTTTTCTGGTCAAGGACTATGAGGTACAGTAATTTTAGGTGCTGCTGGGTAGTGCCAGTCAGCTGCATCCTCACAGTAGAAACATTGAAACACCACATTGCATATTGCAAATCAGGATACTTGGTAGTTTAGGTATATTAAATGTGTTTCCAACTTATTATTAGCACATAACCCCATTTCAAGCTGTGGAGCATCTGTATTACAAAAGTTGTATTATTACGGGTGTCAATGACCAAATATCAATTAAGCGTAACCCAAAATGGAAATGAATGTCAGGTTAAGATGGCTGGGATTTGGAAGATACTATAGACGTTAAGATGTATGTCTCCCTGCTAGCGTCACACTTTGCTGAATACTATATAGCCCTAAAAGAAGTTTAGAAGTCAGCTCACAGAGCAGATAGCTCCTCAAGATTTTTTTTTCCAAAAGTTATTTTGATTATTCTAGAGCCTTTGTGTCCCCTATGAATTTTGGAAAGACCTTATCCACTTAAAAATACTGTTAAGGAGGCCAGGGAGACAGCTCAGTGGTCTAAGTGCCTGCCTGGCAAGCGCAAGGACCCAAGTTTGATCCCTAGTACCACATACCATTCCACTGTGCCAGCCACCAAAACCGGGGGTGTTGGCACATACCGTCTGTTATCCCAGCACTGGGAAGGCTGAGATAGGCGGATCACCATGAGTCTGAGCTGTGTAGAGAGACCCTGTGCCAATTAAATAAATAAAAGATTTTTTAAAATTAAAAAAAATACTGCTAGGAGTTTGGTCATTATTATATAATGGCAAGCAATAAGATTTTCAAGGCATGCAAGATTAGGAAAATTTGCCTTGCATATACTATTCTAAGGAAGTTATTTGAGGATTTACACCAGCAAAATTAGAGAGAGGTCAAAGAGAAGAAATCATGGATGAAAGAAACAATGATAGATTCCAGAGATATCCCCTGAGCCAACGGAGCATCTGGTCTGAATTGTGCAAAAGGTCAGAAGGGTCAAAGAATATTCCCAGGAAGAAGTTGGATTCCATGCAGTAGCCAATGATATAATGGAAAGGCTTAAATATTTTGAAGATAGAATGAGGGCATATTGCTTCTGAAAATAAAAAAAAGAGACATTTAAAGACTCTTGGCAAGAGGAAAGGAAAACTATACAGGAAAACTGTGGTTGGAATATGGAACAAAATTTAAATGATATTTTTACAAAAGCAATTGTTAAAGCATAGGAGAAAGAAATCCATTTATCCTTCATTGAAGAAATACTCTACAGTGCGCACTGCACAGATTATCTTATTGAAACAATAAGAAACATAATACTTAGACGAGGCAGTTAATAGTAGCTAACACATAAAACGTCTGCAATCTGCCATGGTTACTTAGATGATTTTCACAACTTCAGCTTGGAGATAGTTTCCTCGATAGGAAGAATGGAGGCAAAAGAAGATAAATAACATATCAACATTACAAAGCTATCAAGAGCAGAGCAAGATTTTTAAATACTACTGTGTGTTATCTTCTCTAAAACTACGTATGTACATGTAAGTTAAAATATCTGGTACATATTAAAATAATACCCGTGGTTTCTAGTGTTTCACATCAACTTGTAAGTACACGAAGTGTAGTCTTCTAAAAGACGATGCCAACACCGTCAATCTCCACAATGAGAGCTACTGATATGGTCAGTAGGTGAGAGACGAGAAGGGGGCAAGGTGGAAGGAAAGATAAGAAGGGCAGTGTTCTTATTTCATGACTTAGAGAATAAGGACACAGTGTACAATTTGCTAAACTAGATATAGATATGCAAGCATCAGAAAAGTTAGAAGGGAAAATATTAATAAATACATTACCACCCAAATTAGGCTGTTAAGCAAAGAGAAAATGGGGGCTTCCTAGGTAATTAAATCTTCAGTTCTCATAACAGGGTAACAATGGAAGGTGTCTAGAATGGATGTGAAACAAGTATTGAGTAAATATGCTTCTGTAGTTCTTAACACATCTTATGGAATGAGTTTTCAAAATGACACCATTACAGCAAATGTTTTATACTAAAAAAACAATTTTCATTCTAAACTTTCAAATCCATATATGCTGTAATTTTATTTTTAATTTTTACAAATATCAAAGGTGTCTAGCAAATACAAGTAATTCTATCAAATGATATTTAGATTTATTGATTTATTTATAATTATTGTATTTTAGGGAAGGGTCTACAGGGTGTTTAGGGTCTCACTACTAGATTGGATTTGTAGTGATCCATCTGTTTACAGCCTCACAAGAGCTGGGATTACAGGCGTGTGCCACCACACCCAGTCTCAATTGCCATCTCAGCGTGCCCCAGGGGCAGGGTGAACACTGCAGGCCTGGGGATCAAATCCCTGGCATGAGCCTGCTTGTAGGCACTTTAATCTGCTGAGCTATTTGGGCAGCCCTAATACTTAGATTTAGATATTAGATTATTAACAATATTAGGAACAGATTAAAACACCTGTAAGCAGGCACAGGGGCCTGGGGTTCAATCCCTGGGCCTGCTATGCCAGCCTGTCCTGGCGGTGCACTGAGATGGTGTTTGAGACTGGGCACGGTGGCCCATGCCTGTAATCTCAGCACTTGGGAAGCTGTAAACAGGCAGATTGCCATGAGTCCAATCTAGTAGTGAGACCCTGAACACCCTGTAGACCCTTCCCTAAAATACAGAAAAAAGAAAGAAAGAA
>NW_004524829.1:1960759-1982385 GCF_000260255.1 Octodon degus | reverse complement strand
GTGAGACCTTGTAGACCCTGTACTAATATATATATATATATATATATGTTAAAGTCATATTCTATGAAAATGTCTTCCAACTGTGAATTATCAAGGTAGAATATTTGTTTTTAGTGATTGATAATGAGAACACTAAAGTGGAATGCCTTCACATAGGTCTCAAAAGTTTAGAAAATAGCATAACTCTCAAGTATCCTTGCTTCTTGATTTAAGCGCAGGGGCCATCAGACCCTTGCATTTTAGTTCTTCCAAGTTAGCTCATCACCCACTTTGAGGAGGTGAAATATGTTGCATGGAGGGGAGCTGTGGAGAAAACTGACTTAGAGCTGTGGAACAGTTTTGGTTGTTATTGCTCTTCCTCCTGCACATTGCAGAGCAGAGTCCTCCTCTAGACCTTCAGGCAAGCAAAAGCACCTGAAAACTCTGATCTCCCTGCCTGGCCCTGGAGACCCAGGGTACAGCATGACACAGGTCTAAGGAAACAGAGCCAATAAAGAAGAGAGGATAAAATGGAAGTGGCCTGCACTACTCTTGGAGGTAAAGGAAACAAGGTAGATTTGGATCCTATAGAGAGGTACTACCCTAAAAGAATTTTTTTTCAACCAAAAATATGCCTGGAAAAGAGAAGGAATTCTAATTAAAGAGTTGGATCAACTTTACCTGAATCACAGAAACCCCATTTGGAAGACCCAAGAGGAGGACCCATGACAAACCCACAAATAATGTCACATCAGAAGAGTCACTCTATGGACTCTGCCATACCTCAGTAACATTATAATCATATTACTAAAGGAAATTCTTTCCTGTCCTTTCTCCCTTCTTTCTCCTCCTAAGATCAACACTGTTGTAGCTGAGAACTGCTACTGAGGAATAAGAAGGTTTGGAGCTTGGAGTCAAGAAGGAGCCTGTATCCTTTGACCTTTTCTCTGAGTTTACTGACTGAAGAGAGATGTCCCATTGTGTTTTGTGCTGCTGTAACAGAAAATCACAGACTAAGGAAATATACCTTATAAAGAACAAAGGTATATTTCCCACAGTTCCAGAGGCTTGGAAGGTCAAGAGCTGGTTATCAAGGAGAAATGCTGTATCCTTCTAGAGTGGTGCCTTAGAAACTGTCTTTTGGGTAGCAAGGACTGCTGTGCCCTCAAGTGGCAAAGAAGGAAGGACAAAAAGGAGGAATGAATTCCTTCCATCAAAGTCTGTTAACAGAATTGATTTAGTCATGTGAGTGTTTCCTTTAGGATTTAAACTGAGACATCACCTCTTAGAACTGCTGCATTAAGGATGAAGTTTCCAACACATGAATTTTGGGGAGTATATTCAGAGTACAGTATAAAGTTTAAACTTGAATGGATTTTGAAATTACTCTGGGCTAGAGTTGTGTGTTCATTAAGACAGGTCTTGGTTTTTAATTTTATGAGAATCACAGAAAAAGCTGTGGAAACCTGAGTGAAGTGAAACCTAGAAATGGATAAAGAATTTTTCACAGAACAGGTTTAATGGGCCCTTGTAAAGAAAAAAAAAGTGGATTGCAGCCTGCACTCCACTGAGTCCAGCTCATTGAACTGACAGCATAGTTTTCTTGAGTTATTGTTGTTAATTTGTTTTTCTTTTTAAAATTAACTTTAGGGTAGATTTTTGTGCATTGGATTCCACTAAGAATCTTATCTGATTGCTAAGGTTATTATTAGTTACAGTAAAAAGTTGAAACCCTAGTTATTCCTCTTGCTTTTAAACTCTGCTTCTGAATTATATTATTTATGTATCTCTTTAGTTAGTTTAACATTCATTAAGCTTTTGATTAATACTTGTTCCTAACTGTAAACCTAAATAATTTAAATCCATTGATTAATTTTACACTAAAGATATAAGCTTGATATATTTTACTTCCTTCTTAAAAGTTTTTATTGTCTGCTCAACAAGCGCTCCCTTATAAATATAATAAACAGGATTATGAATAAAATGAGAGTTGAACGCTCTTAAGTGTTCTAATAGAGTCCATAAACTAATAAAAGGTTTAAATTGAAACCATAAGTCTACACTAAATATTTAATTATACATTTAAATGTAAAGGTATTGGGTGGGCACTTTAAATAGGTCAGATTTTCTTAAACATAGAAAGTTCATAAATATAAAGTATGAAAACTGTGGTAGTCTCTTTCTTCCCTATCTGAATATTAAATTGTAACTCCTCTGGGACTATAAAATGTTGGCTTCCAAGCAAGATATTTACTTTTTTGAGTAAATGGACGTAAGGCAGAATCACAGACTCGATGGACAGCTCTTTTGGTCAGTTGAGGACGCTATTGTGTAATGTATGCAGCGGCGCTGTTTTCTCTGCATACTTGGAGTTGCAAAAAGAAAATGTTCAGCTAGTGTGCTGATGGGATTCTTATCAGCAACTTTGATGTGATGCACTTAATCCTCTTGGTAATTGCCCTGCCAAAGATTCTGCAACTCAAAGGAAGTTTTCACATGGCCCAAGAACTCTAGAGTCATGTCTCACACATCGCTTAATTAATTTTTCTACTCATAGACATCTGCAACTTGAACCTGGGTTGATTGCCTCGTTACGTTTTCCATTTCCTTGGTTCTGAAGTTATGTAGGTGCGCTTTGTGTCTGCTTCCAGAGACCTTTGAACCTGATGGGAGGCTGCAATCTTTCATCATCTCAGACCACCCACCTTATAGATATTAAAGTGATAACACTGTGCTTTGCAAACCCTGCACAGCTATACATTCAGTCTTATAAAGAGTTTGAAAACTTAAAGAAAAACTAAAAGCTTGAAAACAGACTCCATTTGAGAGACTCAGCTGCGCTCATTTCTGTGTTTTCCATTTCACATTTATAGGAAACAGGCTGTAGAGATAATGTTTGCTTTCTATTGTGTAGGTGAATATAGTTGCATGTGAACAGGTGGAAAACTTACTCCCAAACAGACACATAAATAAGCAGAAGAATGAAGACCCTAGCCTGGTTCTGATCTCAGGGGTGCTCTGTCCTGGGCTGCACTGTCTTGCCTCCCCAAATAAGCTTTGCTAAGGAGACTAAAAGAAAAAGTACTGAGAGAAAATTTGCTGGTTTTTTTTTTTTTTTTTCACTTCATTTAAAAACAGAAAGCTTTAGGGGCCAGGGAGATGGCTCAGTAGAACAAGTGCTTCTCTGGCAAGCACAAGGGACTGAGTTCAATCCCTGGTTCCACCAAAAACAAAACAAAACAAAACAAAACAAAACAAAACAAAACAAAAAAACAGAAAGCTTTATAAAAATTTTTCTTTCTGTTTCTTTCTCCCCCTGACCAACTTCAACTGTTCAGGGGCTTGCAATTGAGTAAAATGATACTTGGGTCCAAGTGAACTTTATTAAAAAGAGTTGGTAATTCTCATGGACATGACTACTAGCATTTTTTCTTCACTATACTCCATGTTTTACAGAAGCATCTTCGAATAGAACCATAGAGACACTGGCTAGAAACCCGTCCTATGCCCCAAGTGGTGTTGACTGCAGTTGTCTGCAACAAGATGGGATAAAAGCCTTCAAAGTGAAGCATAATTTCACAGTTCTGATTTTCACTATTTGCAAGTGGTGAAACTTTCTCTCACTTTAAATCTTTTTATAAAAATCTAGTATTTATAGTGCTATGAGCAGAGTGGCTTGCCTTTGGAAATTCAATTCCTTTTCCTTCTGCCCTTTTTCTAGAGACCCTTGTGCACATCTGCAGCACCCATGGTGGCTTATGGGGTGAGTTTAAGCCCCAAAGCCATAGAAAGGGCATGACAGTCAATGTGTAGTGTTTCTACGGAAAAAAAATCAGAGATCATTTCTCAGAAGATTGCTGTCTACCCTAAGGAGAAAGAAACTTGAGCACAATTCTCTACAGAGGCAGGTGATTGTCATTCGAACTGCATCCATACCATCTGATATCAGAAACAATAGCATCGTTGTTCCAGCCATAAAGAAGGCTCATGTGATGTTTGCCAGATGCAGCACATCTTAACCATTTTGTCTAAGGCAATATATATATTTGTCAGAGAATAATTGGTAAGTATGACTGGTAGAGACAGGTCTCGGTGGGAGACATTTTCCCTCCTCTCTGTTTTATCTCTCACCCCCAAAGAAGCTTTTTCCAAGATAGGGAAGTTTCCCACAAGGAAACTCTTTCATGAAGGGAGGTCAGTCTAATTCTTCCCTAATTTTGCTTTTCTCACCAAATCTTGATTAGTTATTAGACGTCTGGCAGAGAAATGAAGGAGGAGGAGAGCATGGCCCAGGAAATCTTGTTGGATCACGTTGGCCTTGTAGAGATCCAGACTGCAGTGCTTGCGTGCTCAATCCACATGTAATTTATATTACAGTTATTGATTGCTTCTGCTACCTCAGAATTATGGGAACAGACTTGGAAGTCATCAAGCAAAAAGGTAGAGACTATTATTATAGTGCTCACACTACCCAATAGTTTGTGGTTTTCTTTCACATAAACTTGGGAGTTGGAACTCAAGGCCAAATGGGACTCATAGCCATGAAAAACACGGGCATCTATTTTATTCTCTCAAATCATATCGAGGAGCTTTGACTATACTATTTACCCCAGGATCCATCCTCCCCAAATTTCAACCCCAAATCCCTTAAAGATTAACAAGCTGACAAACCTTGCTAATGTCAAAGAGAGGAAAACAGCTCTCAGCGAGCTGCCGGAAATGGACTCCAGACTTCCTCTTTCTTTAGCTGAGGACACTATGTAACTGTTAAAAAATGTGAAGGTTTCTTAAAACATGATGAGTATTCCAGGACTGAGGCACAGGCTTCTTCTGCAGCCAGGTAGCAGCATTCAGCCAATGAATCAGCCGCCAGTCTGGCCCGATGTTCACCAGGGAGGTGATTTATCATGGGATACGGGGGAAGAAGGGGGATAAACCTCAGAGGTTGGATAATCCAGACCAGCTGGGTACAGATTGTGACACTTCTCTTCCCCTCCATGTCATTTGCTCTTGCCAGGTCTTTCGGGGGGCAGCTTGGAGTCCTGCAGAACACAGACATGCAGGCTTATCAAGAACTGGTTCTGTTGTACATCTTTCTGAAACTAGTGTCAGCCCAGAGGAAGTGGCCCAGCAGGAACCAGATTTAATGAAATTCTGGAGATTGTGAAAAAAACAGTCACAATATATAGACACCTTATTTTTTTCCCTATTTTTAAATTTTTTGAAGGGTAGCTGAGTTCACAGAAGAGCATTCTTCATATTTATTTCAAAAGGTTATCAGTTCTATAGCATACAATATCCTTTGTGTTATAATAATTATACTACTTACAAGTTTATACACCTGAGAATATTGTCTATCTATGTCCCACAAGGTACACTACATTTATTAGTACAGAAACACACTTCATATATAATATTTTACTCTAATAAGTAAATATCTTTCAATAATATATAGATGTTATTCTGAAATATTTGAAATAAATGAGCATGTATATTATAACATGAAGGACAACCTTGACAAAGTAGTATAACATGCATATTGTTTTTAGAATTATTTCTAACATTTATCTATAGAAAAAAGTAATAAAATTTTATTATGATATTTTCAGTATTATTTTATTGTGATTATTTTCAGTATTTGGCAACTAAACTTGTGTAGCTGGGATGTATGGGTCAACCAGTTGTGGCTATGTTTTTCTTCCTGCTCTAGTCCTTTCTATCATCCTCTTTTTCTCCAGAGTCAAAGTAGTTTTGTTTCTTTTCCTGCTCTCACACAATGCTTCTGACATCACACTACCCAGTTCTCCAGTTCTTAGTGGACACAGGCTGTTGACTTAATTCAACTCCAACACTGTCTATCTTAGCTTAGTATAAGACCCCACAGGCTAAGGACTCACTGCCCCAAGACTGCTGCTTCTCAATGCTGATGCCAATCAAAAGTTCAGATTGATATGTGTGTAGACTTTTGACCAATCAGCTTTAACTCATAGGTTCTCAGGATCCTTTCCTCTGTTTTGATGCTTTGTGAAAACAGATGACATTTCATCTGGTAGATTAGAAGATTACTGTAAAGAACACAACCTAGGAGCAGGAACAAGACAAGTAGGGGACAGGGCAAATGGCCTGTCCCTCTACCTCAACCTCCTGCTGCTCACCATTGCAGAAGAGCTTTAAATCCCTTCAGTCATTAGTTTTTGATAGAAGTTTTGTAACATAGCCATGAATAATCATTAAACCCATAGCCAGCCTCAGGCCCCTTTCTGGAGGAAGGTGGGGCTGCACAGCCCAAGCTTTGAATCAAGGCTTGGTCTATTTGGTGATCAGCCTCTATACAAAGCTGTGAAAAAACTGGTCGAGTCATTTCATAAGAGCAACAGCAAAACATGCTTTTACCACCTAGGAAACTTCAGGAGACTCAGATGCCTAGTGTCAGGAACTAGGCTCAAAGACCAAATATTAGAGCAAAAGGCACTCCTAGCATCTATCACTAAAGAAACTGGAAGGATTTTTGGTGCTGTGTGCCAGGAATAGAGGCCAAAGACCAAATGCCGCCATCCCTTTGTATCCATGGAGTGATTGTTTCCAGGACTCATAGAAAATAAAATCCACAGAGGTTATAGACGCTTCTATGAAAGTCTGTAATACTTGCATTTGACCTAAGCGCATCATCTTGTATACTTTAAATCACCTCTGGATTGCTTATGAATGCTGCAGAAATAATTATTCTGTAATGTTTAGGAAATAATAAGAAGAAAGAAGACTCTCTGAATGGTTAGTATACATGCAAGTTTTTCCGAGTATTTTCAGTCTGATTTAATTTTAGTTTTTCCAGGCATTTACTGTCTGGTTTGATCTTCAAAAGCAGAGTCTGCAGAGGAAATCTGCCCGTGTAGACTTCTTCTTCCACAACAACGTTACACTGGAAACTCACCATCCTCTATTGTGCTATGATTTTCACTACAATGTTACTTTGTACTTTGAGAAAAGTTCTCTAACTAGGCTTCTCTTGATCTTAATTTTTCAGTATCAGGAATAAATTCACATCTAAGTTACTTTTTTATAGTTAAAATTATACATTTCATAAGGAGAATAGTGAAACCAAGGACCAACAACCATGGAGTGATTGTTTCCAGGACTCATAGAAAATAAAATCCAGAGGGTATAGACGCTTCTATGAAAGTCTGTAATACTTGCATTTGACCTAAGCGCATCATCTTGTATACTAAAAATGCAAACTAAGGCAAGGCTGAGGCTTCTGTTCTCCAACATTAAATGTTTAAAAGCGTGGGAGAAATCTGTCAATTTTCAAGAGGTAATATGGCAACCACAACCTTGTGTGGATAATATATTCTTCATCTGTGAAGACAATAGAAATAATTTCCAGATAGGCTAGTGTGCATTAAATATACAACCCCCACACTCAGTCTCTAATTCTTAAAATCTCAGACTCAGTGATGAGGATGTAGTAGAGAAGAAAGGTTCAGAAATGAAATCTAAAGTTTTTTAAATATATGACTTAGTCTAAATAAACTTAAAATTCTGTACTATGACCATTTCATTTTGAAGGAAAATATTAGGCTTTAAAATGAGAAAAATAATAAGCAGCTCTCAAAAGGATAAGAGGAAAAAAGGAGAACAACTTTTCTCATTTTCTTTTCTGAATGGAAGGAAATCAGTAGAGACCATTTCCTATTTGAGATCCATAATTAAAGAATGCAAGGATGTAGCTTTTTAAAATTAAAATTAAACTGTAATTAAAATCAAGATTTGCATCTTACACAAATTCACAGAGAAAATTCCATTGAGAAAATAAATAAATATGCATGTTCCACAAACCAAAAGATACAACATAGAAAAGAAGAAAACAGTAGCATATGGAGAAAAAAAATGTAAATTAGAAACTGGTTAAACATTATAGATAAGGACCATCAGCTTGTATCATAACACAGAATATTTTGTATGTAAGAACACATTGAAAACAGAAAGACTACAAAGGTTCACAAAGGGCATGAAAACACACCAAAAAATGCAAACTAAAAGAAACCAAGTGCCACATTACTTCTTCACCAGCAGCAAGAAGTGATACTGTGAATTGAATCCAGGACCTTGTGAATGGTAACCCCTTTCCTGTTGCTTGGACTAAATGCCTGGTACCCACAATTTGAAGCAAGGGAAGTTTAGTTCATGGATGAATCACTGATGACTGTAGTGCCCTCATGACCTTCTAAACTCGGAGACTTTGGTGAGGGTCATTTGAGATCTCAACTAAAACAACCGGTGTTCATCCACTGTACCACATGGCCAGGCCCAAGTATTGAAACTATGTGATTCAGCAGGAGGCCAGTGAATATCTTTGTAAACATCCTCATCCTGTGCTAGAGGAGAGCACAGAGACAGTGTGAGTGCCACACCTGCCCTAAGAGGTGGTAGCCTGCTTACAATGTGAGGAAAAGAAGCTTACTCTTTCCTCTTGTTGCTTTCTCTGTCTTCAGTTGCCTTGAAGTGTTTTCCCTGTGCTGTGTCACCCTGCCTTGGAGCCAGCTGATTATGGACAGAAACCTCCACAACTGTGAACTAAATAAATTTTTCCTTTCTTAATTTGGGGTGTTGGATATTTTGTCTCAGCAACAAGAAAAAATTAGCCAAGACAGGATCATCTGAAATCTGAACTCTAACACCAGGTGTTCTTCCACTGCACTAGATGGCTGGCCCAAGTATTATACAGAACTATCATATTAAATAGGGGAAAACTGAAAACTTTTCCTTTAAAATGAGGAAAAAGACAAGGCTGTCTATTATCAACACTCCTGTTCAACATAGTACTCAAAACATTAAGAGTAATTGCATTCGGAAAAAAGTGATATGTATAGGAAAGAAAGAAGTCAAAGTGTTATTATTTATATATGACATAATCTCCAACTAGAAGATCCAAAAATATCCACCAAAAGAAGCTTGGAATGAATAATTGAATTCAATAAGACAGCAGGATACAAAACCAACATAGAAAAATCAAAAGCATTCCTATACACTAATAAGATATACACTAAGAAGGGAGGTAGGAAAATAGCACCATTTGCAATAGCACCAAGAAAAATTAAATACTTAGGAGTAGATCTAATTAAGGAAATATAAGATTTCTGCAACACTATAGCATTTGTAAAAAAAAGAAATCAAAGAGGAAATAAAAAATGGAAAAGTATCTTATTTCTGAATAGGTAGAGCCAATATGTTAGACAAAATGGCCCTACTTCCAAGACTGACATGAAGGTTTAATTCAATTCCAATCAAAATAACAGTATTTTTCACAGAACTGGAGCAAACAATTCAAAATTCATATGGAACTAGAAGAGACCCAGAATAGAAAAAAAAAAAACAATCAGAGATAAGAAGAAGAAAGTGGGAAGAATCATAATGTTGGATGTGAAGCTATAGTACAAAAGTGCTGTAATAAAAACAGAATTATACTAGGCCAGAGGCAGACCCAAGGATCAGTGCATATGAAGAAACATCTGCAAGCACATTCAATTATTTGATCTTTGACAAAGGGGCCAAAACTATCCACATACAATAGATTGAATATAGAGCCATATACTTTGCCATGTAATAAACCAAAATTGAAATGGACCAAATAACTAAATATTAAAACAGAAATAACCTGTTGGAAGATAAAATCAGTAAAACTCCTAAAGTCATAGATGTCAGCAAGGACTATATGAGCAGAAGCTCATTTTCATAGGAAATAGTAACAAGAATCAAAAAAATAAATAGAATCAAATCCAAATTAAAAGCTTCTGCACAGTAAAAGAAGCAACCGACAGAATGAAAATACAACACATGGAATGGGAAAAACATTGGCCACCTATTCCTCAGACAGAGATCTAATATTTAGAATATATGAAGAGCTCAAAAACTGGAGACATCCCCAAATAAAAGACCCAATCAGAAAATGGGCAAACAAAATGAATAATGACTTCACATAACAAGTACAAATGACCAATAAATACATGAAGAAATGCACATGTCTTTAGAGAAATCTAAATTAAAACAACTCTGAGGTTTCATCTTGCCCCAGAAAGCAAGATTATCAACTAGATCAGTGACAAATGCTCTGGAGGGGGCAGGAAGTGGATGTGTGTTGGTGGTGAGGTAAACTAGTATGCTCTGCATGAAAATTAACACAAATAAAAATTCCATTTAACCTAGCCATTCCTCTCTTAGATATCTTCCTGAAAGAGTGTAACCTATCCTACTACAGTGATAAAAGCATACTTACATCTACAGAAGCATAATTCATAATAACTAAGTCTTGGAAGCAACCAAGACTTTATATAGTTTCATCAACAAATAAATGTAGACAACAATGTGGTACTTGCACACGATGGAGTACTGCTCTGCCAGGAAGAAAGATAAACTCAAGTCACCTGTAGGAAAACGGATGTACCCTGAGACCATAAATGAAATAAATCAGACACATAAGCTTAACTATCATTAAATGGATTATCTTGCATGAGAGACATAGAGCAAAAAATCAAAATAAAAGAGATTGTAGGAAATAGGGAGATAGATTTTTCTCAAAGGAGAAGGGGATGAAGAGATGGAAGAAGGGGGAAGGAGAGGTAAAAGGGATGAAGGAAGGAATTAAGATGTTATATACAGGTACCAACTCCACACAAGGAATGTAAACACTACATGGTACAAATATGTACTAATAAATACTAAAAATAAACTTAATTTCTAAAACTTACATGTAAAATAGAAAATCTGAATAACATTAACTGTAATAAATGTAATTAACTGATAATCAAATACCTTCCCTTAAAGAAGTAATTGTACTTTATTTGTATCCAACACTTATGGAAAAAGAAACAATATAAGAATAACTAATTAACTAAATAAATACTATAATATATATAAATGTATACTTATATATATGACAAAATAGAGTCTGTTAGAAATGAAATTATCTTTGTAAAAAATTCTAAGAAAATGAAATTTGTCCTAATTACTTTTCATGATGCTAAGGTCAAACACCTGACACCCACAAATAAGGGAGGAAAGGATTATTTTCCCCATTTTTGAGTATTTTGGGTTTTGTTGCTGTTTTAAATTTTATTGATTTTTAGTTTTATTGCCCTATGATCATATAAGGTAGCCTGTACATTCTATTTTTTTAGAAATCATCAAGGGGGGCTGCGGCTGGGGAGATGGTTCAGTGGAATAAGCACTTCCCCAGCAAGTGAAAGGGCCGGAGTTCAATCCCCAGTTCCACAAAAAAGAAAGAAGAAGAAACCATCAAGGGCTGAGGAGATACCTCAGTGGCAGAAACACCTGCCTGGCAAGTGCAAGGTCCTGAGTTCAAATTTTTTTGTAGTGTAGATTATGATCAGTTTTCAAAATTCTCCTTGGGGCTTTGAAAGGATATGTACTCTTGATTGGTTAAAAAGTTTGACATATATAGTAAACCAACCTTACTTCTTTTTATTATTCAATTATATGTGTTATGTCTACTTGACCAAATGTGGTGTATTAAAATCATCAACATTGACATATCTGTTAATGCTGTCTACACTTACAAGACTGTTGCTTTAGATACTGAGAAGACATTTCATTCTGTAGATAGAGTTTCATGCCAATTATATCTTTATTGTGGCTGAGGATTGTTATCAAACTGAAATGATGTATTTCTCCTGCATTTGCCCTGTATTTTACATTTTATGGTGTCACTTCGCTTTCTTTTTTGCTCACTTTCATATAATATCTTAGAACCTGTTAGATACACATTCTGTGATATTTTATTTTGTTTTGCTTGCTTTTCTTATATTCATCACATAGTTGAAAATCTTTATGTTAAGCATGATTAGAATTCTAAATGAAGTTTTGAAAATAGTTTTAGATTAACAGAGTAATGACAACAAATTACAGAGACTTGCTATGTCCTCTCCACCCAACTTCTCTTAATATTAGCATCTTAGATAAGCATAGCAGACACACAGATTTCACCAATTGTCCATCTAATGTCTTCTCCTGCTTCTGGGCCCAGTTCAGGACCCTGCACTGCATTTTATGGTTTGTCTCCTTTATGTTGTACAGTTTCTGAAGCTTTGCTTACTTTTGATGATTTTCACAGTTTTGAAGAGGATTAGTCAATTGTTTTATTGATATCCCTTAATGTAGAGTTACCTCAAGTTTTGTTCTTTAACTTTTTTTTTTGGTGGTACCAAGGATCAAACTCAAGACCTTGCACTTACCAGGCAAACACCTATTCCACTGAGCTATCTCCCCAGCCCTGCCTCATGTTTTGTGATGCCTTTTATGTGGGATACAATCAGGGAGAATATGCCTTCTTATCACACACAGGAAGCACATGGTAACAGCATGACTCCTCACTATTGCCATCATTGGTTTATGTTGGGAACCAACAAATTTCTCCTCTCCTATATCATTTGCTTTTTTGTATGCTATTCATGAGATCCACTCACTAAATTTAAATCAAGTTTACATTTAAGGTGAGAGAATTTAAGTGTTATTTTTTTGGTGAAGGGAGCACCAAAGAAGTTTCAGGTATATGTTAAAATGACCACAATGATTAATACATACAAGGGGGAGATATTTTGAATATTTTTAAAATTTCACTCAATAATTTTATTTATCATTTATTAAGGAGCCTTCAGTAGTGAGATTTTGATTTTCCTCTTTTTTTGATTTCCTCTTTTTTTCTACATTTACTAATTGAATTCTTTCATAAGAAATATTTGCATCTTCTACAATTAGAGGCTGAGTATCCTTTCTCTGAGTTACTTTGGACCAGAAGTGTTTAGAATTTTTCATATATTCATACTTTGGAATAGTCAAACATACATAATAAGATCTGGAAACAGAATCCAAGTCTAAACACAAATTTCATATGGTATTTTTAGTATGCCTGTTTTGATTGAGGCACATCATGATTTCAAGAATGGAATTTTCCACTTGTGCTGTTATGTTGGTACTGGGGAGTTTTGGGTGCCAGAGTGTTATGAAGTTGTGATTTTTTTCTGATACTATGTAAACTGTACTCATTTATTCAATTATCTATTAAGTATAAGCTTAAGAATTTTTATATTTTTGAGGGGTTTATACACCAATATTAAACACTATTACTATTCAATCTGTTGTTTAAGATTTAGCTTGGCCTTTAGAATACTTTGGGGATGAATTCTTTTATTCCTTTGATGAATTTCCACCCATTTTATTTTTAATTTATTAACTTACTTATTCGAGTTCTTCTGACATTATAAGAGCTACTTGAGATTATTTTGTATCTTTCCTTTCCCTAGACTTAAAGTTCACTGTTTCTACAGAGGTTGTGGGTTCCTTCTATGGAAGATTTGGAATTATAAAATCTGCAGGTTAAGTGTATTTGTTGCTGTGTCAGTATCAATTTTAGGAGACATTCAACATGAAAAAATAAGAAAATTTATGTATTTTTACTAATTGATCCACACAAGCATTTCTAATTTGTTGTATCTCCGTACCTATGCATGAGTTAAATAAGCATCAATTCACACCAGCCATTCTGATTTTTGTTCAGTAGAAAACATCATTCAAGCTTTCTTTCTTTGCTTTTATATTCTTTCTTCAGTCATGAAAAACTTGATTTCTAATATCTATAATTTATATACTTATTTTTTCAATCATTGCATGCGTATGTATATATATATACACACACACACGCACACACACTTTTAGAATTTCTGCTACTCCTTTGAGACAACTTCGTATTTATATTTAATTTTCTTCACAGTAGCCAATTAAACCCTGATTATCCAGTTTACTTAGAGTATTTCTTTTTCTTTTCTATGGCATTTGTATTTTCATAGAGGGATTAAACCATTGAGAAAAAAAATCTGTGCTCCTTTTCACTCTTCTGGATTTTTAAAAAATGAAAAAGAATTCTGATATGTCTGGTTATATGTGTTTGTTTTTATTTTAGGGAAAGATCTACAGGGTGTTCAGGGTCTCACTACCTGATAGGACTAGTGGTGGTTCGCCTGTTTACAGCCTTCCAAGAACTGGGATTATAGGTGCGTACCACCATGCCCAGTCTCAATTGCCCTCTGAGCATGCCCCATGGGCGAGGCTGGCATGGCAGGCCCAGGGATCAAAACCCCGGCACCTGCACCTGCTTGTAGGCACTTTAATCTGCTGAGCTATTTGGCTGGCCCTACAATTTTTTTTTTGTCTTGGGCTATTTTTATTTTTATTTGGTACATTGTCTTGCTACACAGCTCAGACTTGTAGTGAATTGCCTGTCTCAGCCTTCCTAGCTCTGGGATTACAGGGATGTGCCACCACATGTGGTTTAGGTGGCTGGCAGAGCATGCATTACTGGAAATTGAACCAGGTCCTTAAACTTGCCAGGCAGGTGCTTAGGTGCTTAGACCACTGAGCTATCTCTCTGGCCCAGCATGGTGCTTTTTTAACCACTAAGTATACTTGTGGAAGTTCCCTGGAAACTCTAGACTATCACCAGGAAAGTTTTGTACCTTCACCTTGTTGCCTAAAATATAGATGCTATTTGTTGACTGAGGTCTTTCTTTGATTTGGGAAATAGACTTTAATTTTTTTTTTTTTGATACTAAAATAAAAGTACTCTGTGTGAAAAGCTATTTCTCTGGGTAGGCTCTGAGATGAGGATGATGAAACTATGTAGTGTTTCTAACAATTTTTACTCTCTTAAAAATAAGTAAATAAAAAGCAGTACCTGAGAAAAATATAACCAGATTTCTAAAAAAGTTATAGTTGGGATCTTAATTTTCCCTCAGTGGCAGATATGTTAATTTCCATGAGACACTATTGGGAGGTGGTAGGAACTTTAACTGAGAGTGGCATCTTCAGGCGAGATCTTCGGGTCATTGAGAGCACTCCATTGAAAGATCTAGTTGAACCCTGGTCCCTTCCTTACTCTGTTATTCTTAACTATGAGGTAAGTGGTTTTGCTCTGCCATGTGTTCCTCTTACGATGTACTATCTTGCCACAGGCCAACCAACCACAGACCAGAATCTCTAAAACCATGAGCCAAGATAAACCTTTGTCTTTACAAATTGAATATCTCAGGTAATTGTTGTAGTCATACAAAGCTGACTGTAATAGGAGGTTAAGTGTAAAAACTGGGAGAGAAGCATTGTGTATCTTTAGTCTCAGTAGATTTTTCACAAAGGCCTTGTTGACTGTAATTCCTTCTGAAATCACTGATAAAGGGTAGGGAACCATCACTGGTATCATCAAGGTGAATATTCACAAGCAAGCTGGAACTGATAGACACAGCTAGAATTAGAGTGGCTATGAATGAGGTGTTACGTATGTCAGGCCTGGTCCTGGAGCTGAAGACTTCGAGGAAAGCTGACTGAAATTTTGGTTTCATTGTAGAACTGATGCAACCTCTCTATGAAACCTTTTCAGAAATGGTTGGAAGGCATATCTTTCCACTGACAGACAGATAGTGTGGTGATAAGGGGATTCTAGGAATCATCAGCATGACTGAGTGTAAGTGTAAATTTGTGTGTAGATGCTTAAGAGACTTTTACACACTCCTGCTGGTGTGTGTTATTTTTTCCATTAGCTTTCAGTGTACTCATTCAGTCCCAAGAAATCAGGAGGCCTAAACTGTGTTTATTGGAAAATTAATTCCCAAATTCATGTTAATGGTATTTGGAGATTAGGTCTTTATGAGATAGCTAAGATTAATTGAGATTATGAAGTTCAGACATCTGTAATGACATTAATACCTTCACAAAAAGAGGAAGAGAGGTGAAAGCCATCACAGTTGCCAAGGGTTTCTCTCTCCATGCTAGGATGTAACAACATAGCTCTCACCAGACGTTGAGCACATGTCAGCACCATGCATTTGGGCTTCCCATCCATGAACTAAAACCACTTTTATTCTTTATCAGTCACCCAGCCTTGTAGTACTCAGTCATAACAATAGAAAATGGACTAGACAATTTATATGCCATAAGGTTATTCTGGAATGGAAGCAAGAGAATGGGAAAGATTTTTTTTTTCTATGTAAACTAGGTCCTATTTACTGTATGACCTCAGAAAAAATAAAACTATTCTAACCTCTTCCAAACTAGGGGACTCAAAATATTAAAACCTTAGGTTTCTCAAAGTTAATATCACTGTACAGACCTGTATCCTTAGTATAAGCTTTACCTGGATTCGGGTCCTGGATTTCCCTGTATGAAGTTCAGGGAAATCCTTCACATTTTTCAACTACAAAAAAGGGAGAGTAATCCTTGTGCTACTCTCTACACTTGGATGTCCTGAGGTTCCCATGATGGCCAAATCCTGAAGATCTGTGGAAAGTCAACATTGCGAATTTGACATCCATGACTGTGTGACAGGACAATGTAGTAATTAACAAAATCACTTCAGAATCTTAGTACTAGAGCAATCATCCATACTTTGATCTTTAGCAGGTGTGAACTCAGAAGATTGCTTAATTACTACCTCAGCTTCCTAAGAAAATGATACTCTCAGTATGTAAAATTTTGTTGTGGACACAATATGTTCAGGCCACATTTTTCTGTGCCTAATATATGGAAAGTGCAATTGAATGGGCTCTGTGGACTTGGGTTATTACAACTCCTGTACAGCCCAAAGCTTCGAAATTCCTGGTTCTCTCTGGATAATTTGAAGAAAATCAAAGAGATATTCTCTGGCCCCCCTTGATGTATGCACATCCACCAGTTCCCCTTAGTTTGTGTTCCTTTACACATCCCAGGACACACTTAATATTGTGATTAGTGGCATCTTAAAAGTAAGAGTGTTCTTTTGGCTCCTTCAAGCCAAATCTATGCCTTTATAGAGACTGAAATTGAATTTTGAATTTTATTCAACTTGACTACAGATACTCAGTTAAGTTGATGGTAACGCCAGGTCTTTTCATCGTCAGGCAGGTGTCCTTTCCACCAGTGCTCATTGTGTTCGACTGAGATCCGCAGGACTGAAATGGCCTCACCATGGAGCAGAGACTGTCCTGAGCCCTCTTTCTCACACCTGTGGACAGCTCTGGATGTTTCCAGGATTTCCTTAAATTTAGATTTTATTTCCTCAAATATTTGTTTCTTCTCACTGGGTTTTCCATCTTGCTTCCTCATGACCTTATTTCATACTTGACCTTGTGTCCAGCTTCATCTCCATTTCAAGGTCAGGTTCTTTTCTGTTCCTGCTTCACTAGTAACATTTGAAAGTGTGATCTCGGTTCCTTCATTTTCTAATTCAGTTCTCCATTTTGCTTTTTCCTCATTCTCCTCCAAGGCTGCTGTGAATTTTGCAGGAAAGTTCCTCAGTCTTCCTTTCTCTCAGTCACAACCAGAGTGACTTGTTTGGCAGTCTTGTATAAAAAATTGATTTAACACATATTAATGAAGAAAAAGAGAACCACGATATGATTCTTCCCATTTTCTCATAATGAACAGTTCAACTCTGAAATTCAGCTCTGGGCCACTTCCCTTTTCTGGTAATACTTAATAGTTCCCCCCTTTAATAAATTGGGTTGAGTCTGGAGGCAGAAAACAGCCTTTCCAGTGTTATGCAAAATGCCTGTCATGGCCCCTTAATCATAATTTACCTATTTAATGGCTCCAGCTGGAATAGGATTTCTTAATTGTTCTAGGAGAAAAGCACTCGGATTATCCTGACTTGGGGCAGATAGTAATTTCTAGCCTAAACTGTATGAGCAGAAGTGGAGCTCATTCTCATCAGAACTGCTCTGTCACAGTTGGGGATCATCCGTACTAGCTACCAGTAATTGGAAAATGTGGGAAGAAGCCTTTAGCACATGAGAATGACATCCATGACAGGCACTGATATTAAGGGAAAGTCCCCTGGCTGAGCCACTGTCCCCACTGTCACTCTCTTAAATTTCCTGGAATACTGCCATTCTCTTTTCTCTGATACTCAACAATATTCAAAGACTACTAGTTGATCAGTAGATAATACTGTCTGATCACATACAGGGCAAGCACTTAAGTCATTAACATCCTGCCCCCAAGTTACCTTTAATTTTGCATCCTCTATCTCCCTCTGCTCTCTTTCTGAAACGTTTTTTGTGGGGGCGTATTTGTCTAGCTCTTTTCCCACAAATATATGTGTGTAGTTCTGCAGTGGCCTCACTCCCACCTTTATTCATACACTTTTCACTACCCCATGAGGTACTTCCAAATACCACTTTTTTAAAAAAAAATTTATTTTAGTACAGGGTCTACAAGGTCTACAGGGTCTCACTAAGTAGATTGGACTGGTAATGATCTGCCTGTGTTCAGCCTCCCAAGAGCTGGGATTACAGGTGCGTGCCACCATACCCAGTCTCAATTGCCACCTCAGCATGTGCAGGGGTGGGGCTGGCATGGCACACTGGGGATTGAACCCTGGCCGCTGTGTCTGCCTAAGCAGGTGCTTTAATCTGCTGAGCTGTCTGGCCAGCCCTCAAACACCACCTCTTTATGCAGCCTCCATGACTACCAGCTCTCTACTACTCAGGACAGTAAAATACAAGAAACTAGGGGGAGGTGTGTTAACTTTCCCTCACTATAAAAATCAATAACTAGAATAAGCAACTAGTAAAGGTTTATTTTGACTCACAGACTTAGAGTTTTCAGTCCATGATTGCTTGGCCCCATTATTTTTAGACCTGTGAGAACACATCAGGGCGGCAGTGTGAAGTAGGGCAGAACTGTTCCCCTCAAGGAAACTAAGAAAGGAAAAGGAAGAAGCAAGGGTCCCATTATTTCCTTCAAAAGCACATCTCTGTGGCCCAAAGCTATCTGGCTAGGCCCAGCTTCTTAAAATTTCCACCACCCAGAATAACACCAACCTGAGATCAAGCCTCCTATCCATGAGTTTTTGGGTGAAATACCAGACCTAAACTCTAGCAAGAGTGGGAAGTGGCTGTGTATAGAGCTTTCTCCTCTTGAAATTACATACATACCTGATGTAATGCATCATTTTTACATCTAAGGAGCACAAATTACTTATATTGTCTGGACCCCAGTTTTCAGTAGAACCGGAGAGATAGTTCAGTGGACTAAATGCCTGCTTAGGCAAGAGCAGGGACCAGAGTTTGATCCCTGGCACCCAATGCCAGGTTGAACCTGCCTCCAGGCACACTGAGTCAGCCACCAAGACAGGGCGTGGCGATGCCCGCCTGTAATTCAGCTCTGGAGAGGCTGAAAACAGGAGGATCACTAAGAATCCAGGCTGTGCAGTGAAAGCCTGTAACAAATACATTTTAAAAAAGAGTCAATCAACAGATTAAAGTACCTGCTTAGGCAGACACAGGGGCCGGAGGGTCAAACCCTGCGTGCTGTGCTGGCCCCGCCCTGGGGGAGTGCTGAGGCTGTTGAGACTGGGCATGGTGGCGCAAGCCTGTAATCCCAGCATCTGGGAGGGTGAAAAAGAGGAAGGATCTCTACAAGTCTGATCTGTGTAGTGAAACCCTGTACACCCTGTACGAAATACATAAAAACAAGCTGAGGTAGATGATTTTAAGGTCTCATTTAACTATTAAATTGGATAGGGGCGCATGCAAAGTTAAAATTTGAAACTGGTAGGTGTATGATGCCAATTTATGAAGTTATTTTGGACAATACACACTCTAAGAGAGAACTAGCAGTCCTCTACAACATAATTATTTCTCTTCTGGGAGCTGTTTCACTTTGTTTTCAGTAGGATATATGTAAATGCCTACCTCTTTCAGATATTACTGCTTCCTCAAAAGAAAAGAAGAATGGAACATACAGTTTGAATACCAGCCTCTTTGCCTATTTACAGGGAAGAGAGAGTCTCCCTTTAACTATATCTGGTCTCTCAATCAGCCTTCAGAGTTGTCCTTGTTCATTCATTTGCTTTCCTGTGGGTGGGATGGTGACAGTTTCTGCCAAGGATACCAGACAAAGTATCATGGATATCAGCACCAGTTGAGAAATTTGCATGCAAGGTGAGTCTTAAATTATAGTTTATTAAGCATAACTTATGAATAAATTTCCAAGAAATATGCCACATACCAAGGTATAATGATTATAATCATCTTCATTTCCAACATTTCACTTTGTAGCTCCATTTACTTGAAATGATCTGATGGAAAATGTATTGTGCAACATACTGCCTTTTAATGAATGCACTTGCTTGGTAAGTGAGGAGATGTGATCACTTCATTCTTATGGTGGAAGCAAAAGCAAGGCAATCTGCAGCAAATATTTGAAGCTCAAGCCTATGTACTGTGTTTTGTTCAGCAGTCAAATAGATTTCCTATCATCTTGTCCCAGGGGACTACTCTCATTGAAGTGCCAAGCAATGTAACTGCACTGTTGTCAGAGCTGACAATCATATTAGTAAACAACGCTGGTTTTATAGGTCATGTGTGGCTCAGAGGTAAGATGAGTTTATTAACATGTCCTGTATCACATTGTGAATTCTGCCTGTCAGTTCACACTTACAAGTGCACAGAGATGGATGGGGTTGAAATAATCACTGTCCATGGCACATGATGCCCTCAACCAAACTGTGTAGATGAAACAGCATAAAATCCAAGTCTAAAAATCTGTAGTATTATATCAAAGAGGTGAACTTATTTTTTATCATACAATTCTTCTGAAAAAGTTTACGGACATCGAATATGCATAATTTGTCTTACATACTTTATGGAATGTGCAGAAACTAGGAATTAGGACTAGTCTCATAATACCGTAGTGATCTTGAATTAGCATGTTTTTTTAAGCTATAAATTTCAATTTTCTTATCTGTAAAATGGGGACTCATTAATGTTCTATTCATTCACTCATTCAATGACATCTTACCTCTTTCAACTAGAAACTGTTAGAGATTATGAAATACCACTTAAGAATTCTTTATCCTTTACCAACCTATTCCTCTTAGCAGGTTGAGCATCTTCACATTGTGCTGCTCTCAAAGTTTTGTGTGCTAAAATTATTATTAAAGTTATCCAGTTACTATCTCCTATTTTGTCATGAATGCCACTTTCTTACCAGCTCTTCTTTGTCCCTACCACAAAGGGTACAGTCAGGAGCACTATGTTGTCTATTGTTTTAGGAACTTGCCCTTGTAAAGCAAATGATTTGTGAGGTCATTAAGTGGGATTTCTTTTCACATGTAGAGTATCTTCTACATTATTCTTACAATGTTTCACTCAAACCCACATTGATAAAACACAGGCTGTTGAAGAAGACATCTCATTGGATTCAGAGAGAGAGAAAAATAGATCTGTGGAGTTAAACCTGGTATGATGATTTCAGTTGTTTTGGAAAAATACCTAGGAGGGGAATAGATGGCTTGAATGGAATGTCCAATCCTAGTTTTTTGAGGAATCTCCATATTGATTTCCATAATGGTTGTACCAGCCTGCATTCCAACTAGCAGTGAAGAAGAGTTCCTTTATCCCCCATAGCCTCTCCAGAATTGGTCATTGGTTGACTTCTTGACGATATAATTCTTTCTGGTGTAAGACGGTATCTCAGTGTTTTTTAAATTTTTATTTCTTGAATAACCAATGATGTTGAACAGTTTTTCATATATTTATTTGCTATTTGTATCTCTTCCTTTATAAAGTGTACATTCATCTCAGATGCCCATATTTGGATTGGGT
>NW_004524829.1:1960099-1960659 GCF_000260255.1 Octodon degus | reverse complement strand
TTTGGTACAGGGTCTCTCTATGTAGCTTGAACTCTTAGAAATTGCCCTGTCTCAGCCTTCCCCATGCTGGGATTACAGGTACATGCCAGCACTTTCAGTTTCAGTGGCCAGCACTGCACACCTGGGGTTCCTGGACAGCATGGCATGCAGTATCAGGGATCAAACCCCAGTCCTTGAGATTACCAAGCAAGTAGTTAGACCACCCAGCTATCTCCCCAACCCAGGTTTTGAATTTTGGAGGCCTGACTTTTAAAAAATTATATGTTCTACATAGGAGTCCTTTGTTTGAAGGATAGTCCAGTATAATTTGTTTCCAATTTGTGGATTTTCTTTTTTACTTTGTTGGAGATTTCTTTGACATGCAGAAACTTTTCAAAAAGATGAGATCCCAGTTGTTGATTCTTTGAAGTATTTCCCATGCAATTTGATTTTGTTTATGACCTCTTTACCTACCTCTATGTCTTTAAAGCTTCTATCTACATTGTCTTCCAGAAGATTTAGTGTTTCAGTTTTGATATTTAAATCTTTGATCCATTTTGACTGTAGGTTTTTTTTTTTTT
>NW_004524829.1:1956697-1959999 GCF_000260255.1 Octodon degus | reverse complement strand
TTTTTGTGACAGGCATGAGTCTAGTTTTAACATTAAGCATGCGGAAGGACCATTTTTTCCAGCATATTTTATTTTATTTTATGTATTTTGTACAGGATCTCACTATGCAGCTCAGACTCATAGTGACCCTGCGTCCCCAGCAGAGGGATAATAGGGGTGTGCCACCACTCCTGGTCTCAGTGGCTGGCTTAGCCCACCCGGGTTAGAGCTGTCATGGTATTTGGTGCTGGGGATCAAATTCCACTCCCTGAAATTTCTTAAGCAGGCACTGAGTCTGCTGAGCTATCTCACCAACCCTCCAGCACCTTTTATTAAAGAGACTATCCTTCTTTCAGTGAACATGTTTGGAACCTTTGTCAAAGATAAGGTGGCTCCGTGTATTTGTAGTTGTGTCTGCACCTTCTAATCTGTTCTATGGATCATCAGGTCTGTTTTATTGCCAGTACTGAACTGATTTTGTCAAAGTAACTTTGTAGTATAACTTGAAGTGAGAAACTGTGATGCTTCCCGCCTTTCCTTTGTTGCCCAGGATTGCTTTCATTATTCTAGATCTCTTATGTTTCTGGATAAATTTATAATGTTTTTATTATAAAAAACAGTCTACTTTTGTCAGCAAAAAAATGTTTTCTCTAGATCTGTGAGATATATTAATGGTGTTTTAATTGGGATTACATTGAATCTGTATAATAATTTTGGGAGTGTGGCCATTTTCAGTGTTGGCTTTTCCTATCCAGGAGCAGGGAATATCTTTCCATTTTCTGAAATTCCTCTTAAATTTCTTTTTTCAAAGTACTATAATTTTCACTGTATTACTATTTTACTTCTTTTATGAAATTGATTCCTAAGTATTTCATTTCTTTAGGTGTCATTGTCAAGGATGTTGTTTCTCTAATTTTCTCTCAATGCATTCATTATTTCTGTACAAAAATGCTACTGATTTTTGGATGTTGATTTTATAGCTAGCTATGTTACTGAATTTGGTGATTAAATCTACAAGACTCTTGGTGGAGATTTTGGTATTATGTATGTAAAATATCATGTCATCTGTAAATAATGATGATTTCACTTCTTCCTTTCTAATCATTATTCTTTTTATTAATTCTTTTGTCTAATTGCTCTAGCTAACATTCCCAGAGCTATAGTGAACAGTGGCACTGACAGTGGGCATTCTTGTCTTGTTTCAGTTTCTGAAATGAAGGCTATCAAATTTTGTCCATTTAGTATGATGTTGGCTGTTGGTTTCTCATAGATGGCTTTTATTAGGTTGAGATAAAGACCATCTATTCTAATTTTCTGTAGGGTTTTTGTCGTGAATGAGTGTTGGACTTTATTAAAAGCTTTTTCTGTATCTGTTGAGATGATCATGGGGTTTTTGTCTTTGGCTTTATTATTTATTTATTTTGCAGTACTGGGGATTGAATTCAGGATCTTGAGCTTGCCAGACAAGTGCTTATTCTACTTAGCTACCTCCCTGGTCCTCTTTGCCATTGTTGATGTGTGTTACATGTATGGATTTGTGTATATTAAACTAGCCCTGCATTCCTGGGATGAATCCCCATTGGTCATGATGTATAAACTTCTTGATGATTTTCTGTATTCTGTTTGGTAATATTTTATTGAGGATTTTTGCATCATGTTCATTAGAGAGATTGGCTTATAGTTTCTTTTCTTCTTTGGGTTGGGTCCTTGGCTGGTTTTGGTATCAGAGTAATGCTTGCCTCCAGGAATAATAAAAAATTTTTGATGTTCGTTATTGCTTCCCTTTCAATTTCAATGAAGAGTTTGAGTTGAGCTGGAATTAGATCTGCTCTAAATTTCTTGTATAATTCAGCTGTGAGTCCATCAGGACTTAGGCTTTTCTTTGTAGGTAGTTTATTTTTTGTTAGTTTGTTTTTTCTTTTCTATATTTAGTACAGGGTCTACAGGGTCTCACTAAATAGATCAGACTCATAGTGATTTGCCTGTGTTTAGCTAGCCAAGAGCTGGGATTACAGGGGCATGCCACCATGCCCAGTCTCAATCACCATTTCAGAGTGCCCCGGGAGTGGGGTAGGCACAGCACACCAGGAATTGAATGCCAGCCACTGCATCTGCCTAAGCAGGTGATTTAATCTGCTGAGGTATTTGGCTGGCCCTGTAGGTACGTTTTTTGAATTACATTTTCAATTTCATTCACTGATATTGAGTTATTCAGAATTTTTATATTTTCTTGATTCAGATTTGGTAGCTTATATGTATCTAAAAATCTATCCATTTCTTTTGTATTTTCCATCCTTTGAGAGTAAAGTTTTGGAAATAGTTATTGATGATCTTCTGAATTTAGTAATATAAAAATATGGTCTGTAAGGATTTTACCCTTTCTTATTGCATGAATTTCTGTTTTTTTCTTCTCTTTTTTCATAAGGTTTGCTAGGGGGCTATCAATTTTATCTATTCTTTTAAGAACCAACTCTTCAACTCATTAATTCTTTGTATTGTTTGCTTTGGTTCCATTACATTTTTTCTGCTCTGATCTTTATAATTTGCTGTCTTCTTTGAACTTGGAGCTTTACTTAGTTTTCTTTATGTAAGAGTTTGAGGTATAGCATAAGATTGTTTATTTGGGTTCCTCCTGTTTTTCTGATGTGAAAATTTATCACTATAAAATTCCTGCTTACAACAGCTTTCATTGTATCACACAGATTCCAGTAAGTTGTACCTGAATCTTCATTTGGTTGTAAATATTGTTTAATTTCTTCCTTAATTTCATCTGTGGCCTATTGATTGGTTATTCAGGAAGGTATTATTTAGTTTCCATGTGTTTATAGAGTTTTCTTGTTTCTGTTGTCAATAATTTCCAGTTTAGTTTCTCTATGGTCAGATAGTATGCATGGGACAATTTCACTTTCTTTGCAATTACTTAAGCATGGTCTATTGCTAGCACATGGTCTGTTTTGGAGAATCTCCCATGTGCAGCTAAGAATAAAGTTATTCTGATGCTGTTGAGTTGAATACTCAATAAAGGTCGATTAAGTCCATTTCTTCACATATTTGGTTTAGTTCTATTATTTCTTTTCTTTTTTAAAATTTTTTAATTTTTTTCATAATTTTATTGAGAAACAAATAGCAATGAGACAGTTTCAAATTAAATTGGTACGACAGTTTCAATAATTAACACATTGCATGCATTCTTCCTAGTGGTTAACTGCTGTACAAGATGCGGACTTGATATTCTATTTAAAACACTATTAGAACAAATCCCTCTATTCATTAAGAGAATGTAACTATATATCTATCCTAACCACTTTGAATATACAGATACA
>NW_004524829.1:1931158-1955712 GCF_000260255.1 Octodon degus | reverse complement strand
ATAAAATTGTTATATCTTCCTCTTGCAGTTTTCCCTTTAACAATTATTTAGTGACCTTCTTTTATCTGTCTTAGTCATGTTTGGTTTGAGGTTGATATTGTCAGTTGCCAGAATAGCTACCCCTGTTTTAGTCACTTAGTTTTTGAACTTCACATTCTTAGCAACTAGAATAGCTACTCCTGCTTTTTCTGGGTTCCTCTTGCATGGAGTATTGTTTTCCACTCTTTGACACTCAGTCTACTAGTTTCTTTTTTGAGTTAAATGTATTTCTCTGTGAAGCATTTTGTTGGATTTTGTTTCTTGATCTACTCTGCCAGTCTATTTGTTTTGATTGGTGAATTGAAGCTATTTACATTGATTGTTATAACTGATATATATGGGCTTATCTTTGTCACGTATTTTTCCTACTGTGGGATCCCTACATTCTCTGCTTCATTGTTTGCTCTGATTGGTGGTTCTCTTTTGTTGTTCTTGAAGACGTGATTCTCTTTTTCTAAAATATCAGTCAGTAGGGTTGCTACAATATCTTTGTAGGGTTGCTTTTGTTGCTACGAATTTCTTCAGTTGTTCTTTGTCATAGAAGTAACTTTCCATTAAATTTGATAGATACTTTTGCAGGGAACATCAGTCTGGGTTGGAAGTTGTTTTCTTTCAGGACTTGAAAGCTCTCCTTGATTTGATGGTCTGTGTTGAGAAATCTGCTGTGATTCAGATGGGCTTTCTATTATAGGTGATCTCTTTCTTTCTTTCTTTCTTTCTTTCTTTCTTTCTTTCTTTCTTTCTTTCTTTCTTTCTTTCTTTCTTTCTTTCTTTTTAACTGGGGATTGACTTCAGGACCTTGTGCTTGCCAGGCAAGCGCTTATTCTACTGAGCTATCTCCTCAGCCCTTTCTTTCTTCTCTTTAACAGCTTTTAATACTCTGTTCTTGTGTTGAACTTCTGAGATCTTGATTATTATGGTCTGTCGGAACATTTATTTTGATTATGGTCAGCTGGAGTTTTATATGCCTCACTTAATTGTATGTTAGATTCTTTCCTCATGCTTGGGAAATTCTCTGCTACTACTTCTGCAAAGAATATTTGGTCCAGGGTCTGACTATGCAGCTCAGACTTGTAGTGATCCTTCTGTTTTCAGCCTCATCAGCTCTGGGATTATTGGCATCCACCACCATACATGGACTCAGTGGCTGGCTCAGTGTGCCCAGGGGTGGTACTGATGCAGCATTTGTGTGGGGGATTGGTCCCTGTGCTTGCCTAAGCAAGTACTTTCTGTGCTGAGCTATCTTGCCTGCCCTACCTATTAGTCTTATATTATTCTTCTTGGCATCATCTTTTGGCTACTGAATTGTTATTTCCTGGTTCCTTGTTATTTTTAAGAGGTCTTTCCTTTTGCATTCACTAGCTGCAATGTTATCTTCAAGATCTGAAATTCTATCTTCTGTTTCATTCAAGCAATTTTGCCAACTCTCAGTGAAATTCTTAATGTCCAGGATATCTGTTTGAATCTCTTTTATGCATTCTAATTATTTCTTGTATTGTTCCTTCAATGTTTCTATCATTTTCCTATTTCCTTCTATATTTTCCTGTCTTCCTTAGATACATCCACAATACATCCTTAGATGTATTGTGCAATCCTTTCATGATTGCTGTTATTTTATTTTTTACCTGAGAGATTATTTCTGATCTGACCCTCCATAGTCTGATGGGTTTGTTTCTTTGTTTTAGTTGTTATCATCACAGAAATTTGAGGTGTGTGACTCACAAGTTTTTCTAGGACCTCGTCTCCTGGACTTGTTTTTGCATGGCCTCAAGGTCTGATATTTCCTTTGGTTCCTTTCTTTTGTGATTTTTCAAGCTTCCAATGTTGTTTTGACTCTGCAGTGATGGTAGGCTTGTTGGGTGTGGATGAGCAAGACTCAGGAGAATGGGAGGGCTTGGTAGGCTCACCAAAACTCCTGCTGTGTGGAGTTTAATGTGGTTTCCACCTCTATGAAGGGGAGGGCCAAGCCACAGCTCAAGAAAGATTTGATGATGATGAGTGCAGGCCGAAGTCCTGCAAAGCTCTCTTGATGGTAGTTTGGTGCAGGGTAGGGCACACCCAGACTCCCTCAGGTCCTTGTGGCATTTTCTATGCACCTGGTTTCAGGTCCCTGTGGAAGTCTTCCTGGCTGATGGTAGATGGCAAGGGATCAGCTAACCTCTGGCAGGGTGAGGGGATTGAGGCAAAGCTCGCCAAGTGCCCTTGGAAGTTCTCCCAGTTATGGTGGATGCCTGGATCTCAGCCACAGTCTACCAACGGTGGTGGGCCAGAGAGGCACACTGTGTTCTCCTGCAAGTCTTCTAGGTGAGGATGAGTGACTGGAACTCAGGAGAACTCTGGCTATGGTGGTGGTGGTTGAGGCAGGGCTGGCCCCACCAGGTCTCCCCAGAAGTCTTCCAGGTGAAGATGGGCAGATAGGATTTGAAGCTTCTTATGCATCATCTCACTTAATCCTCTAAATCACTGCAGGACTATTATTATTCTCATCTCAGAGATGAGGAAACCATGACTCACAGTTAAGTAACCTGACCACAGACACATTCCAGCCAGTAAGCAGCAGAACCACGATTCAGTCTCAAACTCCAATGCCAGACCTCAAACCATTTACCACACTCTTACAGCCTTTTTCCAAATGAAATTAGGAAAGTCATCAGAGCTAGGCTTTTCTTAAAGAATGGAATAGAGTAGTGTTTCTACCCCACTCATGTGGGAAACCTATGCTCTAAATTTTTGCAGCTTTGCTTTATCTATCTTAAAGAAATAACTTCTTATTTCTCTTCCTAAGGAGTAAGGCCAACTTACTTTATACTATAAATAACCAACACTTAGACAAAAGAATCTTAAGAAAGAGCTTCCTTGCTCCTTGACATAATAGGATGTATAGGGACAGGAATGTCTGGGAAATCTTAGTTCATATATGTTCATGGTGCTTCTGTGTGTATCAGTTTAGGTAACAAAAAGAACAAACAGAACAACTTTTGTGTAATTTGTATGATTATAAGAGGGGACTTAATGTGCTGGCTTAAACAATAAGAAGCTGAATAGTCCATCTGTAGGCTTGAGAGTCAGGGAAACCAGTAGCTACTTGGCAATAGAAGCTGAAAGTCTTAGGATAAGATGGAACACTAATGTAGCCCCAGTCTGTGGTGAAGACTGGGAAGCCTCCTGCAGGGGCATTAGTATGAGCCATGAACAAAGGCTAAAGAATTTGGAGTTGGAAGCTGTTGGCAGGCAACCCAAGAAAAATACACCTGCTTGGGAGATGCTGACCGGGGGTTTGTGTATGCCTCCTCCTTTTTTCTGCTTTTTCATTCTATCCAGACCCACACACTATTAGGTGGTGCTGCCTATATGCAGGGTCAGACTCTTCCAATCAATTTATTCACCCACACCCCTTGGAAACACCTGAACAGAAACACTGAGCAGTGTGTTACCAATTTCTCAGGTGTTCCTCAGTCCAATCAAATTGACAACCAACATTAATTATCACACTGTCTCTCCCTTCTGTCATCTCACTCTATTATACTTCATGACTACAAAATTGTGACAGCACCTCCCAGCACTAAACACAGCCTGAAGATGTCCAGGGAAGAATTGGAGTATTTCTCTCATATAGCTGGTAGGGAGGAAAACCTTCACTAGAACTTTTTCAACAACTTTCTGCAGGGCTTTAAGCACCTTCCTATATAAATACTAATCACTGGCAAAGGGGATGAAATTGTCATGGGAAACCTAAATTAGAAAATGACTTACCTTTCCTCCTCATGAGGAAACAACGTCTAAAAGGAAACTGGAGGGGAAGAAAATGAGAATGCATAGGAAAAGAGTGAGGAGTCAGAGAAGATGGATATTGAGCAAGTCAGAAAGGTTCTTGTCAGGCCAGGTGGAGGAAATAAGATACTTCCAGATTATTCTGTATCCTGCCTATTTTTTTTTCTATAAAGTTAATTATAGAAATAAGTGATACTCATTGTGTCTGATTTCCACTTTAATTGCTCAGTGAGCCTGCATGGATGTGTTTCTGTGAACTCTTTATAAACAAAGTGGTACCCAATAGTCTTAGGGTTTCTCTTACTCCTAGATAAATACCTCCCACTTGGTATTTGCCCACCAAAGTGCTGTTAAAGAACACCAAAAAAAGTGCACAAAAGTGAAAACAAATGATGCCACCACTTAGTTACATGCTGATCATCTAATCATATCCATCCTCCACCACCTATATCTTCATTTTGACCAAAAATAACAAGCAACTCCAGTCTATTTCTTTTTTTATTTTCATTTTCAATATGCAAGCATTACCTGGAATAATTAATTTTTATTTTGTGGGAAAAAATAAAATTAAATTTCATAACAAAATAATGGGGAAAAGGCCAGGAATGATGGTGCACTCCTGCAATGCCAGCACTCAGGAGGCTGAGGCAGAGAATCATTGTGAGTTTGAGACCAGTATCAGCTACAAAGTGAGCTCAAGGTGAGGCTGAACTACGTAGCAAGACTGTCTCAAAAAGACAAAAGAAAATATTAGTCGTTAATCCTTTGAATATGATCATCTTTAAAGTGGTTAAATAGACTATAAGATATGGGTATACAATATGTCCAAACAATATTAGCACAAATTTTTCTTTGCAATAACTAAGTGAAACTAGTAATATAACTCTCGTGTTTTATTTTTTCCTTTTCCCTTCCTTCATTTCCTCTTTTTCCATCCTAGTTCCTTTTGTCTTTTGAATAATTTCTTCCCATTTCATAATATACATTGTGCATTTTGGACCTTATTTACTCTTTCACTTCTTCACACCAGGGAGACAATATGATACTTACAAATGTGCTTTTGACTAATTTCCCTTATAAGTATCATTTCTAGCTACATCTATTTACCTGTAAAATCTCAAGTTTATCCTCTTCATAGCTGTGTAGTATTCCCGTGCATGAAAAGATCCATCATTTTTATCCATTCCTCAGTTGATGGGCATTTGGCTTGTTTCCAAGACTTAGCTCTTTCTAATTGTGCAGCTATAATCCTGGGTGCCTATGTGTCACTGTGGTATTACATTTTTAATTCTTCTGGGAAGATAACCAGAAGTGGAATAGCTGGGTCAAATGGGACCACTAATCCTAGTTTTTGAGCAATCTCCATGTTGATTTCCATAGTTGTTTCACCAGTCTGACTCCCTCCACTTGTGGAGAAGTGTTCCTTTTTCTTCTAGTCCCTGTAACATTTGTTATTGATTTTTTTGATGGTGTCTATTCTTTCTAGAGTGAGATAGAATGTCAGTGCTGCTCTAATTTGCAATTCTCCGTGATGTTGAATATTTCTTCATATAATTCTTTGCCATTTATATTTCTTCATCTGATGAAGATGACCATTTTATGGTGAATCTTGGAATTTGAGAGGCCTTATTTTTTCAATGTTTTATACACTCTTGAAATAAGTCATTTATCTGAGAGACAACTGACTAAATGTTTCCTGCTCTGGGTTGCCTTTTCAGTCTGTTGGTGATTTCTTTTATTGTAAAAAAGCCTTTTAATAAGATGAAATACACATTGTTGGGTTTTTTTTAGTATATCCCATGTGGTCTGGATTTTTTTCGTGAAGTCTCTGTCTGCCTATATTTATCAAGATTTCTAATTCCTCTTCCAGTAGATGTAGCGCTTCTGTTTTCATATTTTGATCTTTGACCCATTTTACTTTAGTTTAGTACATGTTTTTTTTATGTTGTACAACTTTTTATTTTTTTAAAAAAAATTCTTTTTACAGAATACACTTTCTCATTAGCAATTCACGCAGTTGGAAAGTTATTTATTACTTACAGGTTTTCATTTGTGGACTGATCATTCTAGAGCAAACAAAACACATTTGAGAATGAATTTGGTATCGGAAGTATTCTGATTCATCTACAAGAAGGTCTCTTCCCTAAGTGGGTCTCTAAATGCAGAAGCTCCCCAAGCTTTTCTTCCTGGGATTCAGACATCTGTAATATGAAATATCAGCATTTAGTAATTTCACAGTCTCTCTAGAGTGCAGAGTAATTATCATTATCTTGTACCAACTGAATAGTCAGGGACATTTCCAAAGATTAAACATTAGCTGATTTTCTGAAAAGTGTTTACTCATGAATTAACAGTCTTTCCCTTTGTCTATTATTCCCAGAAAAAATGTGAAAGTATGGTCATGTATTATTCCCAGGAAAAATATATAAGTATGGCCATGAATTGATAGTAACAAAGCTGAATTCTCTTTATTCCTCGAATGCCTTCAGGGCACTTTTGGCCAGCGGGAGAGGTGTGAGGTTCGAACTCCAGCAAACTGAGGCTGACAGCTTTTGTGGAAGCAGCCACTTAAAGGCCTGAGCTAGGGCCAGGCCCCCCTGAATTCTCTTTAAAAGATAAATTAAAAGGCAAAAGCTCATATGTAATGTTTAATTATACTCTCAGTCTTGTGAGCTGGGTGGAAGACCCATTAACTCACCGAAATACAGAATTCAGTCTCACTATTTCTTGGAGAGAATTCCTCTCAAACTTTTCCCTTGACCTTAAATGCTACAAATGACCATCTCACAAGGCCGGTGGAACTTTTGCTTACTGTGAGCTGAATGGCATGACAAAGCAGAGGCAAAGAGGCCTACAGTAATCCTTAAGGTATTAAGTCCAAAAGATCAGAGCTTCCACAGCATGGCAACAGCTTTGCAAATGCCCATGTCCTGATAGTTGAAGTAACAAAACCCAGCAAAGGTTAAAGCCGAGAGTGTCAAAAGGCCTGCCTGGGCAGCTTTCTGAGATGTAGCTCCGTGAATGTAGTCTGTCACAACTTGTCCAAGGCCCCAGTGACTGTGGAGAGTGAGGGCTGCAGCCAAGGAGTAGTCCACTGCAGAACAAGGATTTAAATATGCAGCAGGAAGCAGGCCCAGGAACAAAACACTGATTACTCTTTCACTAGTTCAGTGGACAGACGCAGCCTTGGAACCAGCATGGCAGCTTGGCAACAGGTGAATGTGCTGGGCTCCATACCATCCTGAGGAGAGTGGGTCTTGGAGAAATGCTGTGACATGAGCACCTTTTACCACTGGAGTCTGAAGAAACAGGCCTCGGGATCCCTGGGCCCTGCAGAGGAAACTCAGCCTCCAGATAGTCTCCATCTTGTTTTTGAAGCCTCAAGGTCACCCCTTTAGTTCAGTACATGTTGATAGACATGGCTCTAGTTTTAGTCTTCAGCATGTGAAAAGTCAAATTTTCCAGCACCATTTATAAAGAGGCTATCTTTCTTCCAATGAATAGGTTTGGCCCCTTTGTCAAACATAAGGTGGCTGAGTATATTTGTAGTTTTGTCTGTATCTTCTAATATATTCCACTGATCCTCAAATCTGTTTTTTAAAATTTGTTTGTTTGTTTTTATTTGCCAGTACCAGCCTGTTCTTATCACAGTAGCTTTGTAGTTAAGATCAAGTTAGGGATCGTGTGCGCCCTGCCTTGCCTTTGTTGCCCAGAATAGCTTTTGATATTCTAGGTCTCTTATGTTTCCAAATGAATTTTAACAATAGTTTTTTTATAGTTTTGTGAAGAATGCTAATGATGTTTTGATCAGGATGGCAAAAAATCTATGTAACAATTTTGGAAGAATGGCTATTTTTATCATGTTCATTCTTCCTATTCAGGAATAAGGGAGATTTTCCCATTTTTTGTTGTCTTCTTTGATCTCCTTTTCCAGAGAATTGTAACTTTCAATGTATAGATCTTCTTGCAAATTATCATTACTTCCTTTGTTAAATTGATTCCTAAGTATTTCACTTTTTTGTATGTTATTGTGAAGCATGTCGTTTCCCTAATTTCTCTAGGTGAATTTTTGTTTGTGTTCAGGAAGGCTATTGATTTTTGAATAGTAAATTTTTATCCAGATACATTACTAAATTTGATCTTAGATCTATGAATTTTTTGGTGGAGTACTTGGGGGTCACGTCATTTGCAAATAATGATAATTTAACCTCTTTGTTTTTCTATCCTTATTTCCTTTTTTCCCCTTTTATTTAATTGCTCTGGCAAATGCTTCCAGAATGATATTAAATAGGAGTGGTGAGAATGGACATCTTTGTCTTATTCCTGATTTTATAAATAAAGTTTTCAATTTTTGGCCACTTAATATGATGCTGGTTATTGGTTTTTCTCAGATGACTTTTATCAGATTAAGATAAAGACCATCTATTGAAAATTTTATTTAAGGTTTTATAATGAATAAGTGTTGTAATTTATTAAATATTTTTTCTGCATCTATTGAGAAGATCACATTATGTTTGTCTAGGGTTCTGTTAATATAATGTATTATGTTTGCTGCTTTGTGTATATTGAACCAACCCACAAACCTGGAGTGAAACCTACTTGATAATAGTGTAGTGTCTTCTTGATGATTTGCTGCATTCTGCTAACCAGCATCTCATATAGGATTTTTGTATCTATGTTTAGTAGGAAGATTGGCCTATAATTCTGTTTTGGTTGGATTTCTCTCTGATTTTAGTATTAGGGTAATGCTTGCTTCCACAAATGAGTGTCTGGGAATATTGGTTCCCTTTCTGTTTCATAGAAGAGTTAGAGGTGTGATGGTGTTACATCTTTCCTACATTTCTTGTAGAACTCAGCTGTGTATCCACCAGGACCTGGGCTTTTCTTTGTTTGTAGGCTTTTAATTATATTTTCAATTTCATTGACTGATATTGGGTTACTTAGAATTTCTATATCTTCCTAAGTTTTTGAGGTTTATACTTATCTAGGGATCTTTCCACTTCATTTGTTTTCATTTTTATTAGAATAAAGTTTCCCAAAATTACTATTTTTTTGTGTGGGGGCCTGGCCAAATTCTATGTTAGTCTTTTTTTAATTTTTTATTTTTTAAAGAGAGTACAAATAAGGATCAAGACAAAAAAATTATAAGTGATACAGATTTTCACTTAACAAAGTAATATGAATTTCATAGTATTTGTTGTAATACATAGTGCTGTCTTCCAACCAGTTGATGATCTGGATTTCTGAAGGAACCATTGGGATTTCACCCTTTTCATTCCTAATTGCATAAATTTGAGTCTTTTCTTTTCTGTTGTTGATAAAATTGGTTAAGCATTTATTGATTTTATTTAATCTTTCACAGAACCAATTCTTTGGTTCTTTGTATCATTTTCTTAGTCTCAATGTACTAATTTCTGCTCTTATTTTTATAATTTCTTCCCTTATATGAGCTTTGGGTTTGACTTGTTCTTCTTTTCTAGAAGTTTGAGATTCAACATTAGGTTGTTTACTTGAGTTCATTCTGTCTTCCTGATATAAGTAGTCACTACTATACATTTTTCTCTTAGGACTGCTTTCATTGTGTTTCATAGGTTTTGTTATGTTGTACTAGCATTATCATTGATTTTTAGATATGGTTTAATTTCTTCTTTAATTTTACCTGTGACCTACTGGTCATTCAGAAGGTTGTTATTTAATTTCTATGCATTTATGGAGTTCTTGTGATTTATTTTGCCATTAATTTATAATTTTATTACACTATAGTCAGATAATATACATGGGATAATTTTAATTCCTTTTCATGTACTTACACATGCTCTATGGACTACTATGTGGTCTGTTTTGGAGAATGTCTCATGTCCTACCTGCGATAATAATTTGTAAGAGTTCCTTATCAAGTAGGACTCACAGATTATATAGAAGATGCTTGGAAAACTGATACCAAGATTCCTTTATAGCATCTCAAATGTACTCTGGGTACTGGAATTATTCAAGGAGAATCTTTTAACTTTGCAGATTAAGTAAGAATATGCAATCAACTGGGTTCCCAATGTGGTGACAGGTTTAATAACCAAAACTAAATATGATTTAGAAAAGTATTTTAGGAATAAAAGTCCTACAGCTCTCTAATGTGAATCAATCAACTCCACAACCACATGTTGCTCTTGAACCCTAGTTATTGGCTCCTGATAGAAGCCCTAGAAGATTCTAGATGGGGCAGGAATGGCCTTGAGTCCAAGGTGTTCCATTTGTAATATTTGACATCTCTCCATAAGATGTAGGAATAGTATGGACATCCAATAGGGTAGACATAGCAAAGAGGAATACAGAAATCACCAATGTTCCTGTAACACATCACAAGTTACTTGGTTTTTGGACATACTCTTCTAACTCTATATTGCTTACTCTTCCTACTCTATAAATGTTTTTCATACTCTGGGACAAAAGTATTTCAAATAAGAGGCCAAGAGCATAACTTAACCAGATGTGTACCCCTCTTCCTCAGCTTCTTTAATCACCTGTAGATATATAATAAGACCAATGGAGACCAATATATTTTATCAAGCCATTTATTGCAATAGACTAAAATTACATTTGGTGTCATTTTGAATCTTATATCTCCATATAAGATGCAATAATGTAAATGCCACTTGATATTGCAGAACCCTTAATTGCTAACTGAAAGCTACCTTGTAAAAGGAATGTTCTTTGTTGACCCCTTCCTTCTGGTATCATAGATAGTAAATGCTTAGAGTGAGAGTTGCAGACAATTCCTCTCTGCCCAGACACACAAATGGACCTCTCCATGGAGATAATGACATTGACATTGATGAAGCCCTCTGTATTGATTCTGTTGCTTTTCACCAGATGAGAAAAGACTGCTATGAATGAATAGACACTCACTTACTGATTGCCTGTGATGCATCAGGCACTTTATGGGAACACATTGGTCATCTTCAAATCTTACAATGGCCAAGGTTATGAAAAATGAGCCCAGGGAAGTTAAATGATTTGTTCAAGTCTGCCGAGAAAACACTAAAGTGAGTGACTCAGAGCCAGGCTTTTTCCTTCAACTCAAACATTTTTTACACTAAAACATTAAAAATTTTGCTCTGATACGTAATAGAGTATAATTCAATGAAATGAAATATATTTATGGAATAGTATTATATTCAGGCAGCATATGGCAGAGCTCAAGCCATGTCTTGGCTCCTGATAGAAGCCATAGAAGATTCTAGATGGGGCAGGCATGGCCTTGAGTCCAAGGTGTTCCATTTGAGCCAGAAAATGACTAGGATAAGAATCCAAGTATGGTGGAAAACACTTGTAGTCACAGTACTTTGGGAAGCTGAGGCAGGAGGGTCATAAATTTGAGCCCAGCCTGTGCAACTTAATGACTTCGTAAAATGATCTCAAGAAAAAAAGAATGTTAAAAAGGGCTGGGGATGTATATCATTGTGAAGGGCCTATGTTCACTCCCCAGGAATGTCCTTCAAATAAAAAAGAAGCAGAGAGCTGTCAATGAAAATGTATATGTCTCTAGAATGGGTTAGAAACCAGGATTCACATCTGTATATAGATAAAGCTTTCAGTTGCTCTGTCCCCATGAACTTAAAATTTTGTATTTCTGCAAAATCACATTTTGTTGATGTTGTTGTTGTCTCTTATCTCCAAAGAGCATAGCAGAAATTTTACCTAATTTGGTTACTCACTTTGCAAACAGTAACTGATCCACTTCTGTGCATCAGGCACACTGTTAGGGACCTGGGGTCTTGCAGAAGAGAAGGCAGACATGATTCTGGTCCTGTGGAAAGTACATTCCAGAGAGAGAGAGAGTACTCTGAATGCAACATGGGCAACCAGACAGAAAAGTCTTCCCTCACTGGAAGAGGGAGGGCAAGCATCTTGGAGGAGAAAACATTGAAGTGGGTACTTCCAGGACTAAAGAAAGTCAGTCACACAAGTGGAGAGGGCACTCCCTGCACTAAGGACACCAGCTTATTGCACCTGGAAGATGGAGACATGTAGAAGATCTGTGAATAAGCTTGGGTTCCAGCAAGCAGGCAGAACTTGGAGGTCTCTTTAGGTCATGAGAAGAAGGCTGGATTTTATTCTAAGTATAAATAGAAGCAGGAAAAGTAGCATGATCCAATTTGCATTTTTAGAAAAACCTTATGGCCAGTGGAAAACAGGCCTAGATGCAGGTTGTGTTACAAAAATCCTACCCAGGGAGCAAATGTGACCACTTGAAGAAGAAAGAAGAACGTTTAGAATCTTTCGAATCAGTGTAGAAGTCACACTTCTGAGCCCAAGCTTTTTTTTTTTTTTTTTTTCAAGGAAACCATTGGCTCACGAATATCTTCTCTGTTTTATAATAGTAATAGTAATTTTCTTGCAAAATATATTCTGCTCTGTAACCTGCTTTGGAAAAGATCTGAGTAACATAGTGTGAGCATATTCTTTTTTTATGTGTGAGGATATTCTTCTCTTAGTAAATACTCTTACCACAGAATTTTCGTTGTTTTGCATACTATTTCAACCAATCAATATAGTTGGAGGACTTCATCTTTCACTATTATTAAGAATATTATATGAGAAATTTGAAAAACAAAAATTAGTGGTTATCTTTGACTGTCCAAAGAAAAAAATTCTCAAGATAAAATGGATGCTTAAAAGTAAAATTTTAGGACTTTTCATGAGCATTATACAATTATACTTCAAGAGCTTTTATTTACTTACAGTTTTACCAACTCTTGACAACACAGAAAATTATCAAATTTTTCAAAATAAAAACCAACCACTTGAGTAGTATAAATACTACATGTTGTTATAAATACTATAATATAAACTATGGTAGTATACAGTATATGACAGTGTACACTATCTGAATAGTATATACTGAAATAGTATATGCTATAAAATAGTAGCCTATTTTTCTATTAACATAAAACTAAAAATGAGGGCATTTAAAATATGGTGTTACTTGATTTATAGTTCTCTGGATGAAGTACTTGCATTTTCCTTATTTGCTCAGTTATCATTTGCATTAAAAGAAAAAAAAAAAGAGGTATGTATAAAAGTAACTCAGATCAAATCAGAGCTTCTTTTGCAGCCCAAAATTTAGTGAAACTGGAATTAAGCATTGACTTGAACTTTAAGTTGAATCCAGTACCCAAGACTGCATCCTGTAAGTAAATTCCTTTATGCTACAAAGTTCTGGAGTAATGTTTGTTTTCAGGGAATTTTAAGGTAAGGGAGAAGAAAGAGGGCAGTTGGTGTGTGTGCGGAGGGAGGGATCTAAACCTACCAGCTCTGCATATTTACTTATCTTTCTTGTTTTTTTGCTATTGAACTTGTATTTCTGTTTTCCTTACAGGCAAAGGAAGTCAGGTCAACTCAGTACTTCTATCACTTTGGTATTTTCTTTTATTTATGTATTTATTTCTTCTTTTGGGATTTTTTTTTAAAAAGAATACAAGCAGTAAAAAAAATCAAACACATTAAAAATGGTACAAAATTTCTCTAAAGAAAATGATAAGAATTCAACAATGGTTGTTATCTTGCCTGTTGTTGTCCAGAGTACCAGATATAAGTATACAAAATTGATTAAAAAGAAACTTGGCAAAAATAAATGAAAAACAAAGAAAAATATAAGCATTGACTGCTTCTTTCAATGACTAGCAAAAATCAGCAGTACAATTATCCAGGTGTCCTGTGTATACGCATATATCTTTCTTATTCCCTTTCTTCTTTCTTTCTTTCCTTCCTCCTTTCTCTCATCCCAGTTCTTCCTTCCCTTTGAACAGTTTCTTTCCCTTTCAGAGTATCTATTATACTGTGTGGATCATACTTACTCTTTCAGGTTCTTGCAAGAATTTCATAATTTCACGTAGAAGTAGGCAAGCAAGTTAACAAATCTTCAACAAGAGTGAAAAGGGTAAGGTTGGAACATTTCAGCAGGAATAGTAGAGTCATAAAAAGAAAGCATGCATGACCACAAGAAGTAGCCTGCACCACCAGGGAATACGGTGCAGACACAGGGTGTTGCAAGGGGAGTCGAGTGGCAGAGCTGCAATAAGAAGGCAGGCTTGGGGAGTCTTCAAGTACCAGAAGCCTTGAGGGATGTGGGGAGGGTCAGAGGAAGGCATGGCTGCAGCAGAGTTGTGTGTTCTCTTGGTCCAGGCTGGGAGGGGTCTGTGAGTGCTGGCCTTAGGGCCAAGCACACTGCTCTTCCTGCTTTGCTACACCTTTCCCACTCAGAATGAATTTTAAATTTTTAAATGTAAAATGCAAATAAATAAATAATAGATAAGCCAATTATCTCTTTTGCAAAGATAGTCACTCATTTTGCTTTTCGGTTTGCAAAGCCTTCAATATGTACTGTGGACTCCTCTCCAGAGAAAATCTGCCAAATGCTGGTGAACAGGTTTTTTTGTCCAATGCCTAGAGTTCATTAAATTCTATTATCCTGCGGGAGACCAGAACCATTTTGCAGAGGATAAACATGTTCTGTTTTGTATCTTAAATAAATCTTGGGGAGGGTAGACTAGAGATAAACTTAAAGACTGAAACAGGCTAAGAAACATAATTCAAAACCTGTTTATATGGTCCAGAAAGAATCAAACAAGGGTTATTATTTTAATTTCATGCTTTAAAAATACATGTACTGTTTTCCCAATAAACAACAAATAGAGAATGTTAGATGTGGGGCCAGTGAGATAGCTCAGCGGGCTAAAGCATCTGCTTAGACAAGCTAAGGTGAGCTGAGGGACCGTGGTTCAATCCCCGTCACCACATGCCACACCAGCCCCAAAAGAAAATCTTAGATTTGAAAAGTAACACTCCCATTGTCAAAATAGCCTTTCTGGAGGGAGGGATTCTTAACTCTGACTCCTCAGCCTAAATACCACACATCCCACACTGCCCACTGCAGTGACTGGCCAGGGTTCTAGAAAATGGTGATGTCCCCCAAATCAAAGCCTTCAATCATCTAAATGTCTACAAAGAGCTGGCTAAAAACTCTCAAAGGATAGTGTCAGATAGGGAACAAATTGAGCAATTAACGAACTCTGCATCCTGCTTGGTGGATTCCCTCCAGGGTCCCTCAAATTTCAGTGAATGGAAAACAACCCACAAGTCCTGCATGCAGATTCGGTCCTTTCCCTCACTTTCCTGGTTAGTTTAGATGAAGAAGGAAGAAGATGGTCTTCTAACAAACCAGATGATAGGGCTATGGAAATTGGGGTCAAACTGCAATGAAAGAAGCTGTTTTCTTTTTCTGGAAGGCAAAAGAAGAAAGTGGTCTGCATCTTTTCACAATGACGTAGTCTAGACTCTTGTACTAACTGCATTCTCATGAAACAGATGGACTGTAACACAGAGGGTGCTAATTTATTGGTGTTTATTTGCCAGCTTTGCAGTCTTTCTGATCAGAAAAACTGGTTACTGACTGAGTGTGACTCTTGCAAAATGCTTGAGTCCAGAAATGTTTCAGATTTTAGATTTTTGGGTAGGGATAGTTGAGGATACTTGAATATTGAAAGGTGATATCTTTGGAATGAGATCAATGTCTAAACATGAAATTCATTTATTTCTCATATGTACCTTATACATGCTATCTATAAAATGTTTGTATCTTACACATACACATGGAATTTTATATAGTACTTGACGGTATATTATCTGTGTTTTGAATCTGACTCATCCCATGAGGTTAGGTGTGGACTTTTCTACTTGCATTATGTTTGTGCTAAAAAAGTTTTTGAGTTGTGGGGTATTTTCTTTTTCAGAATTTTCAGATTATGGATGTTCAACTTGTACATATTCTCTCTCTGTCTCTCTCTCTGTCTCTCTCTCTCCTCTGTCTCTGTCTCTGTCTCTCTCTCTCTCTCTCTCTCTCTCTCTCTCTCTCTCTCTCTGTCTCTGTCTCTCTCTCTCTCTCTCTCTCTCTCTCTCTCTCTCTCTCTCTGTAGTGTATTTTGTACAAGGACTCACTACACAGTTTGGACTCTGCTGCTGAGCTGTCTCCCTGGTTGGTGTTACTGATATGTAGTGATCCTCCTCTTTTTAGCCTTCCCAGCACTGGGATTAGAGCCGTGTGCCTGGTGGCTGCCTCAGCGTGCCCTGGGGCAGAGCTGGTGCTGCATGTGGTGCCAGGAATGAAACTCCATTCCTTGCACTTGTCTAAGCAGGCACTTAGTCCACCAAACTATCTTGCTGGCCCACTTGTGTATTATCTCAGAGACAGCAAAATAGTAGTGCTGGTGCAGATCCCCTGGCATCGCACCAATTCATGAGGAGTCTAATTCCAGGTTAGCGTTCAGTATTACTGGCACCAGCTGGTTCAAGTCAGGTTTTGTGTGGCTTCTGGGATTCCAGAAAGTATCTCCTCCCATCAGCATTCTTGGGAAGCAGGCTTTCTCTGTAGGAAGGTTCACTGAAGCGGAAGACTGAAATCTCCCCTACACAGCATCACACCCTTTGCGTTGCTCTTGTCCTCATTTCCGTGTCAGCAGCTCATGGCAGGTGTTAGGCAGCTGCCTGGTGAGCATTTTCTTATGACATCCATCTTTCTGCATCCCACTGGTATGCATGCATTCTCACCATTCTTCATCCTTTATCCTGACTTCTTTGAAGAATTTCCTAAGCCTTTAATAGCAACATCTCTTCATTAAAAACTCTTTTTAAAAATATTTTATTTATTTATTTATTTGGTACAGGGTGTTGCTTCACAGCTTAGACTCATAGTAATCCTCCTGTCTCAGCCTCCCCAGCACTGGAATTACAGATGTGCGCCACCGTGCTTGGTTCTGGTGGCTGGCATGGTGTGCCTGGGTTCTGGGGCCAGCACTACATGTGGTACTGGGGCTTGAACCTGGGCCCTTGTGCTTGCCAGGCAGGCACTTAGACCTCCGAGCTGTCTTCCCAGCCAGCAACATCTGTTTGCATCTCTCTTCACATGCCCTGCAATAGCTGGCAAAGACAATTTGAGGAAAAATACACCAACATACACCACGCTGAATTTCCTGTGGTGTATGTTGTGAGACCTTGTCCCTTCTCTTGGCTTCTGATGCATCCTCATTACCCCTAAGTGTGCTTTTTCTCTATTGCTATTATTAATGTTTGTCCTTCAATATTCATATGTTGGGGATTTGATCCCCAATTTCATGTCCATAGTATTGGACTGTGGAATCTTTGGGACATGTTTGGGTATCAAGAGTTCTGACATTATGAATGGACTAATCCTTTCAGAGATTAATGGGTTATCAGGGTACTGAGTTAGTTATCACAAGAATGAGTCTGAGCTGGGGGTGGTGGCACGTGGTTAAATTTCCAGCACCTGGAAGGCTGACGACAGAGAACTGCACATTTGGACCTTGCTTGGGCTAATGATATAAAGGCCTGGGTTCTCTAGTATTGAAGAAAAAAGGTAAATCTCTTGTAGGATCCAGTTTAATTGTGTTTCTTATGTGTGCTTCTCTTGGCAGGTGATGTCCAGAGCTTCATGGGGCCTCTGCAAAGGATCCCCTCAAGAAGCAGGCCCTCACCAGACAAAAATGCAACCTTCTACCTCTCATCCTCCAGAGATGAGAAAACATTTATTCTTTACAAATGATACAGTTTCTGGTATTCAGCTATCATAACAGAACATATACTAATACATGAATGGACATTTTTTTCTTTGAGGGAGTTATCTGTTTAGAGTTTGAAACAAAATTTGACAAGTGACTAATCCTGGAATTTTCTTTTTCATTGCAGTATTAAAAATTTCCAGATTACATAATTTTCTCTATAGTGACAAGTTTTCAATGTCATAGTGACTTGGGAAGTCACTTTCTCACATTCAGCTGTATGATTCTAAAACAATCATTTCTATGTAGATGTTGTCCCCACTGCTGGTAGGGTTTGGGTATGCACCGAAAGCTCTTGAGTTCAACTTCTATACCTTGCTCTTGTGAAGTGCAGTGAGGATTTCTTAAATCAAAAGCAAAGGTAGGCTGGCAAGATAGTTTAGGAGACTAAGTGCCTGCTTCAGCAAGCTCAGGGACCAGGATTAGATCCCAGGTCCTGCATGCCATGTCAGCCCCAGCCCTGGGGATGCATTAAACCAGCAAATGAGTCCTGGAATGGTGGTGCAGCCTGTAATCCCAGTGTTGTAGAGGCTGAAAACAGGAGGATCACTACTAATCTAAGCTGGGTAGTGAGACCCTGTACCAAATACATAAATAAAAAAAGCAAAGGTAGTTAAATGCCCCCTACTTACCAGCACTGTACATCCTTAGAATCTGCCTAAGATTCTCAAACTTGAGAGTATTGTGAGACAAATGTGAAGAACTGTTTAGGTGGGATTTGCATTAGCTGCCAGTTAATTCCAGACATAAGACAAGAATAATTCTAGTTAGAAGTTCACGGCTAAGCAAATTGAATTTATCTGTCCTTAATAAATAGAAACTGAAACAGTGAGGTATTTCCAGAAACATGAAAACACCATGAAAGACTGGCTTCACCACAAGATTTCAGGAGGGGTGAGGGGCGTGTTCTATGGGGAAAGTTTGTCCCTTGTCCTCTGCTTACGCCTCTCTCTTCAAGCCTGATTGGCAACAAACAAGGCCAAGTGGGCAAGCTTTTAGTTTTTAGTGACTAAAATCACAGTTAGACATCTCTTAACAATGAGGATGTTCTGAAGAAAATATGTTCTTAAGTGATTTTGCTGTTGTCGGAAGATAATGCCTATTTACCCAGACCAAGGTGGTGCAGCCTGCAGCACACTCAGATTACATGGGTATGTCTGTTAGCCCATTGTGCCTACAAGCAAGATGAAAAACACAGCACGGGATTAAATCAGGTGCAACAGAAAGTGATATGATCACGAGACTCAATAAATATGAGATGATTTGAAGCTGCTGCAGACATCAATGGCATATTGGCTTAAAATATCTATCATCTATCTATCTATCTATCTATCTATCTATCTATCTATCTATCTATCTGTCTTATTCTAAAAGAACCACAGAAAGTAAGATGTACTTCATACAAGAGCCATTAACATGGTTTTATCATTGTCAGATATTATATACTGGACATGATTATATGTGTTGTACTGCTGTATGACGGGCAGTGCCGCAGGTTTGTTTATAATATTACCCCAAACATATGAGTAAAGTGTTGCTCCGCAACACCTAGTGTCACCAAGTGATTGAAATTTTCAGCCCCATTAGGATGCCATGGGACCACTGTCAAAGCAGTGAATTCCTTGCTGAATTTGTAGACTTTTTGGTCATTGTTCCATAAACAATGTAGCATCACTACTGTTTGACATAGCAGTTACATTGAATTAGATATTAAAAGTAACCTAGAGATGGTTTAAAATATACTGTCAAAGTTATGGCCGGTCATAAAGGAAAACTTTATTATGTGATTCTTGGCTGTAATTATCCTTTTAAAGTTCAGTTCTGAAAAGGTGGCTTTTGCTGCAAAGTGTTCTTAAATATCTCTTAGTGATTTTTCTATAGCTATGGAAGAAATGTCTCCTCCAAATGAAGCAACTGGATTCCAATAAAGCTTGTTAAATAATTCAGTTTTTAAAAGAAAAAGTGACATAAGTCAGAGTCAGATATGTTAAGAGTACTCTCATTGTTTCTGTTTTTTGCTTAATATCACACAGTATCTTTGAGATTACACAGGTCATCAATATAGGGTTGGATGATGTCACTTGGTAGACAAATTTGTTTTACTTTATTCATATGTTTATTTTTATTTATCCAAGTCTTAGGTGAATGTAACTTTGTCCATGAAATGTAAAAACTTAAGAAAATAAAAATATTGTCACTTTCAACTCAGCTTTTCATAGAACATATAGTATGATTCAGTATTCTTGAACAGTTTCAATGGATAAGTTAGGATTACAATCTTCTATACTTTAAAAAAATTGTGTTATTGGGACAATTTAGAGGTGCGACCAGCTCTATAGATCTGGTAAATTTTTGACTAGAAAGTAGTAAGTTCTCTTTTCCTAAAATAAATCCTGAAAAATAATTTTAAATCTACTTTTTTCTTTCTCATTTTGCTGTGTCCTGGAATAGTAGACAAAAAGATGGTGCTTTTTTCCCCCATAATTTTATTGAGAAACAAATAGCAATGGGACAGTTTCAAACCAAATTGGTAGGACAGTTTCAATATTTAACACATTACATACATTCTTCTTAGTGGTTAATTGCTGTGCAAGATGCGGACATGATATCCTATTTACAAACACTATTAGAACAAATCCCTCTATTCATTAAGAGAATGTAACTATATATCTATCCTAACCACTTTGAATACACAGATACAAAATGGACATTCATCTGTATCCCTGTTTTTGTTAAGTTCTGTTATTTGAATATTGTGTAAACTCAGCAAAATATTCTAAAAGAGTCCAGTAGTCCATAATAGCATTGGGTCTTCTGCTTGACTGGCAATGTCAGAAATTGTTGACCTGCGTCCCCTACAGCTCAACATCACACCATGGCTTTACTTCTTGTACTTCATTTTTTACTTTTCTGCTGGATGGTCAAGACCAGGGTAAAGGGCCAGGGAGATGGCTCAGTGGAGTAAGTGCTTCCCTGACAAGCGCAAGGGCCTGAGTTCAATCCCCAGTTCCGAAAAAAAAAAAAAAAAAGACCAGGGTAAAGCAGGACCTATGCAATAAGAGCTGTAGTTTTGGGTCTGATAAGGTCAGTGAAATCCCCTCAAGACTTATGCTGAGATCCTGTACCTCAGATTGTAGAACCTTTGTCAGTGTCAGGCATGTGGGAGATGGTGCTTTTCAAAAATAACACTTTTTTAAAAAAACATTTAAAAAATGCTTTATTTTTTTAACTTGGTATAGGGTCCTGCTACGCAGCTCAGACTCATAGTGACCCTCATGTCTCAGCCTCCTTGGCACTGGGATTACAGGCATGCACCAACATGCCTGGCTTCAGTGGACAGCTCAGCACAGCATGACATATTTTACTGAGGATTGAACCCTGGTCCTTGCACCTGCCAGGCAGGTACTTAGACTGATGAGCTCTCTCCTCAGCCCTAAAAAATAACACATCTTTAGTGATGAGTATGTGCCAGACATTGCTATAATTTATTGTATTTATTAGTTCATTTACTATTTCAAATGCCTGTTGGGATAATAGTGTATTTTTCTTTCTTCAGGTAAAACAAGAGGCCACAGAGGAGGCTATAATTATCATCCAGAGGCCAGCCTTCCTTATGTATGGGTTCTGTATTCTTGAATTCAACCAAGCATGAATTAAATTTATATTTTAAAAAACGTCATCCTTACTGGATTTGTAGACTTTTTGGCCATTGTTTCATAAACAATGTAGTATCACTACTGTTTTACATAGCAGTTATGTTGAATTAGATATGAAAAGTAACCAAGAGATGGTTTAAAATATACATGAGGAAGTGGGTAGATAAGTAGACATTATGTCTTTATATAAGAGACTTGAGCATCTGCAGCTTTGGTGTCCAGTGGGTTCTCAGGCCAATCCCTTCCAGATACTGAGAGGTGACTACTATGGAGTATGGTGCAGCGCATCCTGTTGGAGACTGGGTCCTGGAATGAACAATAATAAGGAAGTAGATGTGACAATGTGCAGAGCTTCCTTGACCTGTAGTCTGAGCAATGGGCTCAACTGCACTCCCAGGGTTTGAGTAAAGAGCTGACCTGCATTCCCAGGGCTCTGGAATGTGTGGTCTCCTGTTTATCAGCTTAGCCTTGGCAAGCTATTCCATTCCCAGGGAAATAGAGAAGGTGTAGAGTTAACCAGGGCAAGTGTTGGGTACATGTTCAAAACTTTCTGTATATAACCTTGGAACCAATAAACATAATTAGGGAGCAAGTAGGTTGGTCCTCCCAACCCCAGGTTTCTTTCTTTTTCGTTCTGTCTTTTCTACCCTGTTCTATTCTTCGATGGTTTGATGCATGCACACTCCCATGAAGAGGGCATTCTGGTGGGCAAGGCAGCTCCTTATCCAGTTATTCACAGTAAAAATCTGGACTGGTGATAATAAAGATGTATGTCTAATATTGTAGGAACACAGAGAAGAAAATATTGAGCCAGGTGGGAGAGAAAGCAATCAAGAGAGCTTGATAAATAGGAAAACCCTTGTGTTGAACCTTATTGGGCTTTCCAGACAAGAAGGCATACAACTCATACAACTCACAAAGGTAAGGAAGAGCTTCCTTCACCAGGCACATGTGAACAAAGTAGCATTGTTGTAACATGCACAGAAGTGCTCGCATTGAAATGGTGAGATTATTTCCAAGTCAGACTGAAAAACGGAAGAAATAGTTTATTAAAAAAGCTGTCCTTCAAGCCCTTCCTGGGTTACAGATCTTAAATGTCCAGTTGGCATCTGAACATGCTTTCTAAACTTTACAGTTCAGAAGCATGTCTCTGCTTAAATAATTTCTTTGCTTCCATGGCAACAGGATTCTGCTTTGTAATTAGTTCTGTATTCCTCCATTTACAACATCTTAACAAGGATGGGGAAGGATTGAAGGAGTGACAACATCTTAACATGGGTGGATTAAAGGCTAAACTAGAGCTTCTTTTGCTATTATAAAATTAACCCATTGAGAGAGTCACCACACCCTACAGCATGGGGCCATCATAATTCATCAGATTTAAGATGCTTTGATTGTATGATCTCCTTCTCAATTAAAAATATTGGCACAGAAGAACTGTATGTATTTATGGGATATGGTGTGGTAATTTTATACATGTATATAATGTCTAAAATTGAATCAGGTAATTAGTATTTCCATTTACTTTAATATTTATTATTTGTCAGTCCTAGCCCAGGCCCAGTGAGTGTGTGAGAGAGCTTCTGGCTACCCTATGCTGGCAGAACCTGACAGTCCAAGCCCAGGCACAGCGTGGGTCACACCCTCTTCCACCACATTGGGACTCCCCCCAATGACTCCGCAGCACTCCCACGCCCACCCCACCTGCAGAGTGAGAATTTCTGCCACATTCTAGGGACCCCCAGATCCAGTCCTATTCCAGGCCTGTTGAGTGTTTGGAAGAGCTTCCTCTCACTCCTATTACACCTTGTCCCCTCCAGACTCAGCTCAGGCCTGGCATATAGGACTGGGGTGAAACTCTGCAACTGCAATCCCTGCACAGAGAGTAAGGGACTGAACAACCCAGCTAGTCCAGGAGCAGAACATCTTGCCAGAGGGGAATGACAGGATCACTCCAAAGGGCGGCAGCAGGAAGGAGCTGAGCACAGCAGCCAGACCCAAGCCAGGCACAGCTAGATAGATCCAAACTTTGTAGATTTGCACCTGAACTTCAGTAGGTGCTGAGGATATAACTGCACCAAAGCACTACAACAAAGATCAGAAGGCAGTGCTACACAAAATGAGAAGGAGCAAAATGCAATCTCAGACCCCAAGCCCACCCACAACAAGTGAACAGGACACTAACACAGAACAAATTGGGAATCACACAACTTTTAAATCAATGAATCAATGGCTTTTGAAATAAAGAAACAACTGGAGAAAGGTATAGAGGAACTCAGATTGGAAATGAAAAATATCCCTGAATTAATAACATCTGCAGTAAGAATCAAATGCATAAACATATGGAGGAAACCCAATGCCCACCCAGAACAAGTGGAAAGGACACTAGCTCAGCTCAAATGTATGAATTTATAGCATCAACAGTAAATAAGCAACAGCAGAAAGTCATAGAGGAACTCAGAGCTGAATTTTTTTGTACTAGCTCACCTCAAATGTATGAATTAATAGCATTGGTAGTAAATAAGCAGCAGCAGAAAGTTATAGAGGAACATGGAGTAGAATTTTCTGAAATAAAAAAAAGAATTCTCTGAACTCATAGCATCTGACATAAAGAATCAACTACAGAAACATAGGGAGGAAACCCAATATGAAAAAAAACACTGCAGTAAAAGAACTAACAACTGCTTCTAAAGAACACAATGATAAAAAAAAATAGAGGAGAATAGAAAAATGACAGATTCCTTGAATGAGCAACACAGGAAAGAAATAGATCGCATGAAGCAGAGTCAAAGAGATATAGAGGAACTTAAAATCTCAATCACAAGCTTGCAAAACCATTTAAATGAATGTGAAGACAGACTTTCAGATCTTGAAGACACTGGTGCAGCTAGTGAAAAGGTAAGAAAGGATCTCTTAAAAACAAATAGGATGCAGGAAAAAAACAATCCATCACCTGCAAGATGATGGAAAGATGAACAATGTGAGACTAATAGGCATCAATGAGAAAGAAGGAGTCAATACAGATAAAAAAAAAATATGAGCAGAAGTAATAGCAGAAAATTTCCCAAATATGAAGAAACAATCCGACATTCAGGTAAGTGAAGCATACAGAATGCCAAGTAACCTCAACCCAATTAAAAACACAATGATACATATAATAGTCAAGATCCCCGAGATTCAGCTCAAGAATAATACACAGAAAGTTGCTAGAGAAAAGAAGCAGATCACATTCAAAGGAAAACCCATCAGAATTATGGCTGACTTCTCTTCACAAACCATGAAGTCAAGAAAAGCATGGAGCAGAGTACTTCAAGTCCTCTATGAAAACAAATTTCAGTCCAGACTACTATACCCTGCAAAATTCTCTTTCAAGTTTGATGGAGAAGTGAAATACTTCCATGACAAAGAACAACTAAAGAATTTCATGATGACAAAGCCAACCTTACACAGGCTCCTG
>NW_004524829.1:1929271-1930471 GCF_000260255.1 Octodon degus | reverse complement strand
ACCACATACTGGTCCATAGGTCATGCTTAAGTATATGCAAGAAAACAGAAATTATCCCATGCACATTATCTGACCACAGTGCAATGAAACTGGATATAAATGACAAAAGAAATCAGAAAAAAACCCTAAATACATGGAAATTAAATGTCATCCTATTCAGCAAACAATGGGTCACAGATGAAATTAAACGAGAAATTCAACAATATCTACAACTCAATGAAAATTCAAGCAAAACTTATCAGAATTTATGGAATACGATGAAAGCAGTTCTCAGAGGGAAATTCATAGCTATGAACTCACATATTAGGAAAACAGAACAGGAACAAATAAACACCCTAATGTTTCACCTTCAACAACTGGAAAACGAAGAGCAACAAAACCCAGAGCCCAAAGACAGGAAGAAATCATAAAGATTAGAGCAGAAATTAATGCAATTGAGACAAGGGAAATAGTTCAAAGAATTAAAAAAAATAAGAAGCTGGTTCTTTGAAAGATTAAATAAAATTGATAAGCCCTTAGCTAACTTCATGTAAAAGAGGAAAGAAAAAATTCAAATACAAGCTATAAGGAATGAAAAGGGGGTAATTAACACAGACATAGTGGAAATTCAGAAGATTATCAATAGCTACTTTGAGAATATTTACTCTCACAGAATAGAAGACACAGAAGAAATGGACAGATTCCTAGAAAGGTACAAATTACTAGAGCTGAATCAACAAGATATAACCACTCTCAACAGTCCAAGAACAGCCAATGAAATAGGAGATGTAATAAAAAAAAAACTACCAACAAAAAAAAGTCCAGGCCTGGATGGACACGCAGCTGAGTTCTACAGGAAATTTACAGAAGATGTAATCCCTATACTCCTCAAACTCTTCCATGAAATTGAAAAGGAAGTAAACCTCCAAAAATCATTCCTGGGGGAAAGTATTATACTGATACCAAAACCAGGGAAAGACGCAACTAATAAAGAGAACTTCAGGCCAGTCTCCCTCATGAACATAGATGCCAAAATCATCAATAAAATTATAGCAAATAAAATACAGCAAACATCAAGATCATATACCATGACCAGGTAGACTTCATCCCAGGGATGCAAGGATGGTTCAATATTAAAAAAAAGCTATAAATGTAATACACTATATTAATAGAGCAAAAAGTAAAAACCACATGATCATCTCCACTGATGCAAAAAAGGTT
>NW_004524829.1:1922002-1923673 GCF_000260255.1 Octodon degus | reverse complement strand
GTGTTAATTATTGAAACTGTCCTACCAATTTGGTTTGAAACTGTCTCATCTCTCTTTGTTTATCAATATAATTTTGGAGAAAAAAATATTATTTGTGTTGGGGACCCTCAAATTCCTCTCTTCTCAATTTTTATAAAATATATGGTAAAGTGTTACACATTATTGTCAGTCTTTTGTGCTATAGAACACTAAAAGTTATTCTCATATATTCATGTCTACCATAAGAAGGTTAAAAACATTGCCAAATTACTGAAGGGTTTATCATCAGTTCATATATGCATCTTGACTTCCAATATAATTAAATGTTTAAAAGTTGGTACCATTCAAGTGAAATAAGTTACAAACAGTTTGATATAGTTGGTGAATTAAGTGGGATAATATGGTAAGAAATTATTGCAAAATCAACCCCTTTGACAATGGGTGATAGAATGAAGTTTAACTTACTTTTGAGGGCAAAGCAAGATACAGAAACCACCATGTATTCTGGCATCCAAATAATCAACATTTGTGAGAAGCAATGTTGGGTTTTCTATTTATGCTTATGATAAACAACTTCGAAAAGAGATGCTAAGGTGGATAGTCAACTTAAAAGAAAATGTTCATGCCCTGCCAACCCTGCCTGCAGGTGCACTGAACTGGCTACTGAGTCCAGGTGTGGTGGTGCACTTTTATAATCCCAGCTCTGGGGAGGCTGAGAACAGGAGAATCACTATGAGTCTGAACTGAGTAGTGAGACTTTATACCAAAAACATTTTAAAACAAGAAAAATATTAAGTGAAGTATAATGCATGTGGCATAAGGCTATGATGAAATTTATGATGATGACTCTTATAAATGAAGTCTAGCAGAGTTTAAACCTCGAAGTATGGATACTGGAGTCTCATCATGGAGTTGTTAGATGGAAATAGATGGGATGATATCCACACAGAGAGACAGCTTGTATAACTTAGCTACCAAATGTGTCTGAGAATAAGAATCTTCATAATGAAAAGTGAAACATTTACTTTTATCCAAGGTGAAAAAATGCTATTAACATCCAGCCCAAGCAGAAGATATCTTAGATGAATGCATCTTTCGTTTCCTCTATTGACTTTATGAGATCATGGCACAAATTCTGCCAAATGGAGTGTGTCTGGCAGTAGAACACTCAGGCTCTTCATCAATGGTAGGATTTGCAGGAGTTGGTGAAAACAGGGATCCAGATTTTTAGTCACCAAGACAATAAAAGACCTATCATTAGAAGGAATGACAAATTCTGAATGTCAGCGATTGCCAAGGTCTTATCGTGAGCACCTTTTAGGTAGATGTACCTTGATTAGATTCCTGCCCCACCAAACTAGCTCTCAGCCCATCTCATCCCGTCTGATAAACGAAGCAGTGATATCACTTCTGGCTTCTCATAGAAGTCCCTTGCAATGCTCACGAACGAGAGCTAACAGTTGTAAACTTTACTGCTTGCCAAACATGTGGGTGGCAGGCCAGGCTCCCTTACTCAGATCACACTCAGAAAATTCAGAAATCTATACTGTTGGTGACATTTGACTGAACAGTGTTTAGAGTCCACACTGGGCTTGTGTTCTATGATGTCCCTTTCCACGTATAACAGTCCCTGCACAGAAAGCCAGCATGACACCATTTCCTGAAGAAAAGACACAATAATGCATACCTAAG
>NW_004524829.1:1918638-1921617 GCF_000260255.1 Octodon degus | reverse complement strand
CCTAGGGCAATCATATTTTACTATTAGGCTTTTAAAGCACAAAACAGATTTCCTAAGTGGTCTGGAGTCTCACAGCCAGCTAGTGGAGGAGCTGTGTCTATATTCCGTCCTTTTTTTCCGTCCTTTTTATGAAAGCCATATATGTATTTCATGACTGTGCCTCAGATTCTGGACGTGAAATCATTTGGGAAATTGCCAAGTGAAATACATAGCAAACATGTACTACTGAACTCACATAAAATGTTCAAGTGTACAAAATTCCACTGGTAATCAACTAATAACCATATCTGCCTGGTGATTTGACTTAATTTTAAGCAAGGCCAAATTTTGGCACACATTTGTACACAGCTAGTTGAGCTACAACTCGAGGAACTGTTAGAACAAGTGGGACACCTGGACAGTAGCTTATCCAAAGGAGTGACAGACATTCTTATTTGCTACCCTGCCACCCCTGGCATTATCAAGGCAGAACCCACAAAAGCAAATCTCTTTCTGGAGTAGAGAAGTAGGCAGGGGTGGGTTTAGCCTCTGTATTTGGTACTCAAAAAGCATAATATAACCTGTGGTCCCTGCATGGAAGGCCACAACACACAAAGACAGCATTGTAAACCCCTACGCAGGAGTGATTGGAAAGTAGGAAGGGAAATTACAGAGCCAGGCTAACCAGGAGAGAGCAATGAAAGGAGCAGGAAAGCTCACCTACCCTACTCTCAGTCATACGTGTTCTTAAGTGTCCCAATTTGATTGGTTGGAAGAACAGATTGAAGGGACACACATGTACTTTGATAGCTCAGCTATGTGCACACCAGCTTGATAGACAGATGATGTAAATGTGTACAAGGGGCAGGCCAAGTAGCTCAGCAGATCAAAGCACCTGCAAGCAGGCACTGGGACCAGGGGTTTGATCCCTGGGACTGCTGTGCCAGCCCCAGACCCGGGGCATGCTGACAGGGCGATTGAAACTGGGCATGGTAGTGTTTGCCTGTAATTCCAACTCTTGGGAGGCTGTAAACAGGATAATCACTATGAGTCTGATCTAGTAGTAAGACCATGAACACCCTGTAGACCCTTCCCTAAAATACAGAAAAAATAAAATAAAAATGAAAAAGTAAAAATAAATATGCACAAGCATTTACTCAGAACTCAATTCCTTTTGCTCCTCACCACAGTGCACTCACAATGTTATAGTTCCCATTCAACTTTATTGTATTTTATAAGCCTTTGCTATCACACAGGAATAATGAATACACAGAAGGTTCTATACATCTGTGTGGCATATAATACTACTTAGCTATGTATAACATCACATAAATAAATATGACATAGATTTAGCATTGATGTTACACCCATAGTCATCCATTGCTTAATGACAAGAACACTTTCTGAGTAATGTGTTATTAAGTGAGAATGCCATGTGAACATTTGCATATGCAGTCTGTTATTGACTGAAACACCACTCCATGTGAACATTTATGCAGATTTACATACCATCGCATAAGGCACCTGATTATTTAAATGCATTTAAGTTACAACTGGAAAGGTTCATTGAGCCAGGAGTGGTGGTAGATCCCTATCATCTCACTGTTCTGAGAGGGTGAAGCAGGAGATAGCATACTCAAACCTATTCTGGAGCAATTTAAGGATATAGTGAGACCTGTCTCAAAATTTTAAAAAATAAACAAAGGGCTGGCAATTTACTGTAGCTCAGTTCAAAGGCTCTGGGTTCAATCTCTAGTACTGAAACAACTGAAAAAGACATTGGGAAACTGTGAGTCTACACAATGAAGCCAGTTCCCAAACAACCTCATGAGAGACTTAAGTCCTTACTCCAGATTTCCAGAACATATCTGCTCTGTGTCTACCTCTGTTTTAAGCTACCTATAGAAAGATAGCTTCTATGCTGGGCAATTCTCTGCTGTTTATCTTGCCCACACAGTTCTCTTTCTCTCTCCTTTCTCACTTCCACTTTATTCACTCATGGCCTCCCATCCAGACAAAGGTTCTGCAGTCAGCCTCATTACAGAACTTCTGGGCTACTGGGAACCTGCCCCTTACCCCTCTTCTCAGAGTGGCCCATGGTGTACTCCTTCTTTTAAACATTTTTTATTAAAAAGAGTACAAAATAGTACTAAAACAGAAAAGTTACAAGTGATACAGAATTTCACTTAACAAAACAATGTGAATTTCACAGAATTTGCTGTAATGCATAGTGTTCTCTTCAAATTAGTTGTTATGTTACCAAATATAGGCATGCAAATTTTGAGGAAGAAAGAAAAAAAAGAAATATATGAGAAATTGGATAAAAAGGACAAAGAATTGGGGAAAAAAAGGAGACAAAAAAAAATTAAGCATTAACTTCTCCCTTCCATAAACCAGCAGAAATCCACCACAGGATAGTTGTCCAAATCATCCTGCTTAAATACAGATACAGCTCTTTCCCCCACTCCCTCTCCTGTCTTTCTGCTCAACTCAGTAATTATTTCCTTTTGAACAGGTTCATTCCCTTTTCCCAGTATCAAATGTACCTTTCAGATTTTATTTTTCTTTTCAGGTTCTTACACTAAGGAGACAATATGATGTTTGCTCATGTGGATCTGACTTATTTCACTTATCAGTATGGTTTCTAGTTACATTCATTTACTGATGAAAGCCTCAAATTTATCATCTCCTACAGCTGAATAATATTACCTTGTTTAAAAATATTACATCTTTTTATCCATTCCTCAGTTGATGGGGAGATTCGGGTTACTTCTAAGTTTTAGCTCTGATAAATTATGCTGCAATAAACACGGGTGCACATATATCACTGTGGTACAATGTTTTCAGTTCTTCTGGAAAAACACTGTCTTAGTTACTCTTCTCTTGTCGCTGGGACAAATACCCAACACTCAAAATGAAGGAAGGAAAGGTTTATTTAGCTCACAGTTACTGGAGATTTCAGTCCATTGTCAGCTGGGTCCAAGGCAGAGCAGCACACAG
>NW_004524829.1:1915087-1917708 GCF_000260255.1 Octodon degus | reverse complement strand
AAAAAAGAAATGTTTTCTCTAGTTCTGTGAAGTACACTAATGATGTTTTAATCAGGATTGCATTGAATTTGTATAAAAATTTTGGGAGTAGCCCATGGTTTACTCTCATCCTGGGTATTCAGAGTCAGAGTTAGGACTTGCCTTTCTTACTCTGCATAGCTGCTTCTAGAGTCCCTTTCTTCTAAGCAAACCCTCTGTTGCTTTTGGACTCATCCAAACACTGTGTCTTCTTCTGCTTGTGCTCATTTCTATCACTTAATAATGCAGTGTATTTTGATGTTGAACACAGAGCTCACAAATACTTACAAAACTTCATCACTGATTATCCTTGTTTAGCTTATTTGTCATGGAAATTCTTTCCTATCCTCTAAAAGCAAATCTACATAGTCCTAAACCTATAAATTTTCCAGCCATTCCAAACCAATAGAAAATTTTCATTACATTAAATTTTTAGACATAACCTCAATGCAAAAACCAGACTATTCCACCTGGTTAGAGTAGAAAGAATCCATTTTCATTCAGAGTCACAGTGATGTTCCCTCTTCAGTGCATAATAAACCTGTCTAAAGTGGGCTTCTTCAAAGAAAACTGCTCTACACCACTTGACTGTGGTCTATACCTTCTGCAGCCCCTAGGAATCTGGCTTTCCCTCCAGCTCTGCCTGTCTAGGCACAGTGCCCTATCTGGCTATTCCAAGCAGACAGGACATGCCATAACCACTCAGCAGTTCTCTGGTGTGACCATATGTGGTCTGTGGGAAATTGCATCCCAGCTGTTACCACGTACCACTTCAAGAGTACAGGGTAAGCCTCATACTGTACAGACGTGCCTCCTTTGGCCACCTGGTGAGCAAGTCAGTCCTTTGGATTCTCAGATGGAAGTGAGGTACTGGTACTTTCTCTCGAGCTATATTTTCATATAGACAACTTCTCAGTTCTTTCAGCGGAAGCTACCCCACCTCTGTCCTTTATACAGAGAGGTGAAGAGAGGACTTTGGGTGTCATTTTCTCTAGGGAAAACCTTTAATGAATATTTCTCATTAATAGCAGCTAATATTTGATTTTATTGACTCCATGTGTTAGTGGGATATACTAGCCACAAATCAATTCTTATTTTTGCATTTTTTCCTCTGTCTTATTTCTGATACTTTGCCCTCACTCGGGTTGTTCACTTTGGATTCTAATATTGACTGTCGTAAGATCAGTCTCTTGAGCAAGCAGTTTAAGGTTTGTGCCTTTATTTTCACATCAGTGTCCCCTGAGTTTAGGATCTAGGTACATTATGATTATTCCTCACTCACAGAGGAAGATAATACAGGTCAGTGGGAGTAAGGTGAAAGTGACAGACTTGTGCATTAGACCATGTTTCTCAAGCTTTGGTTCATAGGCTATCACTGTGGTGCTTTCTACCGCTTCTTGAATGTATCAACTTCCCAGATCTCTCCGCCTGGATTCCTGAAATCTTTAGCATTAGGTCACTTATTTCCCCATCCCCAGGTCTGCAGTAATCTCAAACAGCTTCAGCTTCTCTGTTGACAATTTACCCATGGCCATACGAACTCCCTAGTTTCAGTGACCATTTTTCCTCTTTGTCTCTTATGCCATGGCTGCCACCCCATTTCCCCCCACCTTAAATTCTCTCCCTCAGTTATTAAAACACTATTTCTTGGTTAATATCCATATTGCCATTTATTAGAGACTTCTAATTATTTTGTTCCCTTCTATGCTTCATCTCCTTCCCTCCCAGGCCTATTTATTTCCCGTCTTGAATGGTTTGGTTTCTCAAGACAGTAAGCCAATGTACGTTCTCCATTTTCTTATCATGCTGTGTACTGAAAAATGCTTCTAGTAGCTACCATGGTGGGATAATATTTATAATCTTTTTTCCACTCACCTAGGCTGACATATCATCCCCTCATGGAAGCTGTTTCTAAGCCAATACACAACAGATGCACCTCCTGTTAAATACATTCATGGTCCTGTAATTCACTCACCTCCTTCATAGCCTTACTTTCTTCCAGACAGTAAATTACTCTAGCAGAGAATTTGACACCCAATAAAGGATCATCAAATGTTTGTTTAGATAAAGAACTGGGCAGTGAAGGAATCTAACAAGACTGGTAGTAGAAAAACCTATCAAGAGCTAGGTAAAGTTTTTGAATGTGAAGCTGTGCAGAATTTTCTATATGAAATGAAATTTGAAGCACCAGTGAGCAGTTTTTAGGACACTTTTTACTTTCCAGAGGGAGAAGGAAAACCAAAAGAAATGCCTCATGTTATTATTCATGAACAGAGCCTAATGGCCAAGTGGGAACATTTGTTAGGAGGAAAATTGAAAGGAAGAGTTTAAAAGCTAAGACAGCCCGGTGACTATTTTAGAATAGCTCTCTAAAAGTCCAGGATAAATGCATGCCAAGCAACTAAAAGACCTGGCACTTTAAGAACAACAACAAAAGCACACGTACAACTCTTCATGGTCAACTGGCAAAATAAAATAGGTTTTTCTCCTGCCATTTTTCAAAAATGGAAAGACAGGCTAAGTGAGGAAAACAGGAAGGCATACAGTAGAAATTAGACATGCCCAAAGAAGAATTTAAGAGAGCATTGGTAAGGGATTCCAAG
>NW_004524829.1:1911959-1914872 GCF_000260255.1 Octodon degus | reverse complement strand
ATATATATGTTGTATATATCCCTATTTAACTCTCACAACATCTTGCTATTGGTCATTTTTAGCAGATGGGGAAACTGAGACCCAGAGACACGAGGGACAAAGTCACGTGGCTCATGACAGATTTAAAATATGAATGAAAATCTGAATTCAAAGCCTGCATACTCCCTGTCTTAGACTTTGATACCAATCACCAGACAGATTAGGGTTACTGAACCAATTAATGAAAATATACAGCTGAAACTGTCCAGACAGATAGAGATGCAGCAGGTTAATACCAGATGACGTCCCTTTGAGCATTCATTGAAATTGACACACAACTTCTGAGCTAAACAGATGAACAATGTGACCCACCCTGACCCTATTCCCCATCCCCAAAATAAGCCCAGATGGAACTGCAGAGCACTAAGGTTTGATTTCATACCAGATAAGTTAGTGCCACCTGTAACCGAAGCTAGAATTATTGAATACTTAACAAAATGTCACCTAAGAAAAGCTGCATAGTGTGTTAAAAGAAATGCATGCCTGTCTTGTCTATTAAAATAAGCACACTGCTTTCATCCAGCTCCTCATAGGTTAAGGAAAACTAATGACCTTGATAGATTTTGAAATCATTTATTTTGATATTATTCAAGACTTTGCTTTGTTCCAAAAAAGGTTAAATATAAAATACAAAGTAAATTAAAATTGAAAGCTGGAAAAAAAAAAGCCAAGACTGGAGACAGAAATGATGGCAGAAAATTATACTAAAATTTTGTTTTATTAGTCCCCAAATTTATAATTCATTTTCTAGCATATAACCAGCACACAGGCAGAAAAAAAAACATTGTTAACACTACAATTTATAATTTTTTAAATATGTCTTTGGTACAAGGTCTCATTATGCAGCTCAGACTCCTAGTGATCCTCCTGTTTTCAGCCACCCAAGCACTGGGATTACAGGCATCACCACCACACCCAGTCTTGGTGGCCAGCTCAGTGCATCCAGGAGAAGGGGCCGGTGTGGTACGTGGTTCCAGGCATCAAATCCCAGTCCTTGCACTTGCCTAAGCAGGCACTTAGTCTACTAAGCTATCTCACCAGCCCACAAATTACAGTTTTAAAGAGATGAAAGCACACCCATTGTTTGGGAGAATCTATTTCTTATTGAAAGTAACATCAGATAAGAATTTATCCCAGGGGTAAGAATGAAAAGAATTCTGTGTGATGTAGCAAACAGTTCTTAAATTGAAAGAATGTATGTGGTTCAAAAAGCTGTTTCTCATGTATTCTTAATAAAGATAGAAGATGTAGAAATAAAGCACTGTTTACAGAATAAAACGGGACATATTTTGATGCCTTTGGAATTTTTTTGTGTGAAAGAATTTCATATATTTGTGTGGGTTCCTACAGGATTTTAAAAGACAAAATGATACAATTTCTTTATTATGCTACAGGCAAGATTATGGGTAGATTGTTGGTTCCTCGGATGAACAAGCATTTTTATCTTTATTAGGAAAAAACACTGTTATAGATAATCTGAAGGGAAAGTTTGGGAGCAAAATCCTTGGGATTGGTGTTGGTGCTAAATTATGTGAGATAGTGTACAGACAGCATTCCAGCTGTGCTGGTTCTACATATGCAGATTCAATCAACTGCAGATTAAAAATATCTGAAGAAATCATGTCTGAGCTAAAATGTATAGACTTTTTCCTTCGTCACTATTTCTTAAACAATACAGCATATATATATTAATCTAGAGGTAATATAAAATGTAGGAATGAGTGAGAACAGCTCATGGGCAAATATTCAGTCAATTTACATAAGGTACATGAGCATCCTTGGTGCTGCTACCCATGGAGGCTCCTGAAGCCCATTCCCTGTGAATATGTAGGAAAGACTAAATGTATTCATCAAATACTTACTGACACTTTTGTGTTCCAGGTAAGAACAGTGTTAAGTTCTAGGGTTAGGTGAGTCTTCACCTCATGGAAATTCCATCTTAGTTGATGAGTCGCAGAGCTCCTAAACAGCCGGACAAGAAGGCCAAATGTTGTCAGACACTTAATGAAAAATGCAGGATGGTTGCCTTTTAGGCAAGGCATTCTTTCCCGAAAATCTAGCATAATTTAAAACTAATTGTCCCTCAGGTGCAAAGAGAAAAGTACAATGAACGTGCATATCAAAGTTTAGGACCATAGACTCTCACAACTGTTGTTACATATTTTTGCTTTAAGACTGCTTTTCACTTTCTCAGCAGTGTCTCTAATGGGTCCCCACTCTGCAAAATCACTGGCAATACCCTTTTCGGTCATCTGACCTGCTTTTGAGTAGGCAATGACATCTCACACGTTTCTAAAGGTCAGTGAATTCCAGGTACCATGACCTAGAAAAGGTTAGCATTACCTTGTGAAAAGAGATACTCATTCAGTATGTTAAAAGTACATAACAATTGTGATCAGAGACTATAATAATGTGCTGGCAATGCCAGAAGTTAGGGGACTGTCTTTTTGTCCTTTCATGGGATACGATGATGACAAATCCAGATCCGGTATTTCCAGTCACTTGAAAATAACAGTGAGCAGCAAAAAGTACGTCATGTCGTCACCATAATGATTACCAAATTTGCCCAGCAGTATTTATGAATATCAGTCGTAACATGCTTCATGGGATGCTGACAAAAATGATACACATATGTGTGTGGTTTTCTTTTGTTACCAGCAAAAGTCATATTTTGCTGTGCTAATGCCACAAAAACTTCATACAAATGAGCCTGCCAGTGAGTTTTGAAATTTGCAATTCTTAGCATTTAATTTTTCAAAAATAGGAGACCTGTACACTTTATGTTGGCATACAGTAAGGTCCTAATACATTTTGTACTGCACCGTTTCAAATTTTCCTATTTCAAATTCACAAAAAAAAAAAAAAAAAAAACAA
>NW_004524829.1:1911051-1911859 GCF_000260255.1 Octodon degus | reverse complement strand
CAACCCGTGACTGCCTTGGATGAGAATATTGTTTTATATTGACAGTGTAGAGTGAAGAGTTGGAATGTACATCGAGGCAGGCTTGGATACAAGTCCTAGTTTTACCACTTACAATTTTGGTCAAGGCTCTTACTTTAAGCTTTAGAGTCAAGAGCCAAGGATTAGGAAACTGGAAAATAAATAAACTACTGAGGAGCTATGCTTTGGTCCAATGGAAGTCCTTCTTGGTCTCTTGGCCTTGAGTCTACTGCTGATGTGCCACAGAATGTCTCTATTGATGGCTTCTTGAATCGTGCTACATCATCATTACTTCCAACCTAGGAAGATTCAAATGAAGTTTTCTGGTCCCTATGAGCAAAGCCACCATTCCTTACTTCTTACTGAGTAATAGTCACTACCAGTATTCCTATCTGTTCCCCATGTACAGAGCAAAAAGCCACACACCTAAGTGATATGTGCATATGTCTTAGAGTGGAAAGGTAGGAGAACTAAGGTAGGAAATCATTAGGAGCATCAAGCGAGACTTTACAGAGACATTTCATTTGGAAAAGCAATCTGGTATCTCCAGCCACAAATTTAAAGGATTTTTCCAGATTTAAGTACATATTGATTCACATTCTTCTTCTAATTGCTGCAGTTCCAGCAATGTCTGGATACCATATTTACCCCCATGGGGTGACCTAGCCAGACGAGAGTACTGCCCTTCCTGCTTGTCTCAGGGATACTCTGCCTGCTCTGTCACCGTGAGCCCAGATGGCAGAACTTTGTGTCACCTGTCTAGAAAGAAACATTTATTTTATATTACATA
>NW_004524829.1:1893558-1910745 GCF_000260255.1 Octodon degus | reverse complement strand
TGTCCTTTTGTCCTTTCATGGGGTACGATGAGCTACCTCTCTTTTACACTTTTTTTTTTTTTTTTTTTTGTACCAGGGATTGAACTCAGGATCTTGTACTTGCTAGGCAGGCACTTATGCCACTGCACTATCTCCTGGCCCAATTAACTTCACTTTTTGTTTAGGGTAATCATGCAAGTGATGTTTTCCTTTGGAGTTTAGCTTGCCTGAGTTTATGATATTAATACAAAGACAGATTAGACAAATATATTTTCAACATTAGTAAGCTAATGTGTGACTAGTAATAGTTTAAAAAAATAATTTTATTGAGAAACCAATAGCAATGAGACAGCTTCAGAATCGATTACTAACACAGTTTCAATAATTAATATATCGCATATTGTTGTTTTAGTGGTTATTCATTGTACATGATGCAGACATGATATCCTGTCCATAACACTATTAGAACAAATCTCTCTATTCATTGAATTAAGAGAATGCAACTGTATATCTATCCTATTTTGAGTATACCGATACAAAATGGTCATTCATTTGTATCCCCATTTTTGGTTAGTTTTGTCAGAGAAGGGTATTCCATTGTCATTTACATATTGCAGGTGCATAAATTCAGCAAAATATTCTAATATAGTCCGGTAGTCCATAATAGTAGTAGGTTTTCCTTAAGACTGGGAATGTCAGGAGTTGTTGACTTGGGCCTTTTACAGATCAGCATATTAATATGGCTTTACTTTTTACACTTTGTTTTTATACTTTTTTGCTGGATGATTAACAACAAGATAAAACAAGACCTATATAACAAAAAAATGTAACTTTTGTATCTGATAAGGTCAGTCAAATCCTCTCAGGATTTATCTTGAAAACCAGTACCACAGTTTGTAGATTCTTTGTCAGTGTCAGCCATGTGGATGAGACACGGCCATAGCTTGACCAGTTTGCTTGAGAGAATATTTTCTCTCTGTGTGACTCTCCATAGGCATACTCTACATCATCAATCACTTTCCTCTGTGGTCCCATAATCTTCTTGATCAGAAAATTTGGGACACAACTGAGTTACAGTACAGGATCTCTTATGTCCTGAGTCTTCACTGACCTTGAAAGGCTAGGGCCAAAATGTTGGCTGTCCTTGCATCCCTTCTTTTTCTCTAATTTTTGGTCTGCAAACTTGGGTTGTTAACCCTTCAGAACAGAAGCTTATTATTATTACCCTTCAACATAGGCAGTTGAGCTTAATCTCACTCTCTGTCTGAATATCAAACATCTTAGGCATAACATGGAACAGTAATAGTTTTGAGGTATAAGCTAATTCTGATTTTTTATTTAGTCTCAAACTCCTTAACTTTATTTTCTAATATAAATAGAGAAGATCAATAATTTCCCATTAGAAATATATCACTCATAGAAATATAAACTTTATTAAAAGTTTAAATTATGGCTAATTGCTTATAAAATCCATATTACTGTCTAGTCATAATCATTTTTTCCTATACAAATGGACAGGACATTCATGGTTTCTTTTGTGTTCATATTTAAAATTGAATTATAAATGCAGACCTCATAAATAAAATGGTATGATATAGCAATAATAATGAATTCAGGATATTCAATTAAATTTTAATTTTCAAAAATGAAAAATGTTTTTGTGAATATATCCCATACAATATTTGGCAAATACTTATAGAAAATTATTCGCTATTTTCCTGAAATTTAAATTTACTTGGGCATACTATAATTTAGGTTGGAAACTTACTTGTCTGCCAAAGACTTAAAGTAGAAGAAATTCCCTAATGGTCCTGAACATAGTGAATTCTAATTAAGGCAGGATCTGGCTCAATTAAAACTTCTTCTACATGGAGTCGCATGAAACAAGCCATGACCGTAATCCCTGTCTGCACTTTCTAAGATGTTATCACTCCATTCACCTTGTGTGAAAAATGGAAGAGAAGAGAGGTGACTATATCCAGCAAGCCATGAATGAGCTCAGTGCAGGAATTATTTTAACAGACTTACACAGCATATATAAAGCAGATGGGGAAAGGCTGTTTCCTGAGCATTAACTGAAATTCAAAATATTTCAAGCCTATGGGAGCACTTTATTTTCTTCACCTTCTTTCACATCCTTATACTAAGTTAAATACAAAAGCATTTGTTTGTATTTTCAATTAAGGTAATATATATATTAGGATAGATACACAGCTACTTTCTCCTAGTTCTTTGAGAAGAGAGCTCTATACTAGTATTGTTTAGACAAGATATCGTGTCTGCATCTTGTCCTCTGAACAACTATTTTTTTTTTAATTTTTTTTTATTTTTTATTTATTTGAGAGAGAGAGAGAGAGAGAAAGAGAGAGAGAGAGAGAGAGAGTGTGTGGTGTGTGTGTGTGGCCAGCTCAGCCCACCAGGGGGCGGGGCTGGCTGGCATGTGGTGCTGGGGGATGAGAGAGAGAGAGAGAGAGTGTGTGGTGTGTGTGTGTGGCCAGCTCAGCCCACCAGGGGGCGGGGCTGGCTGGCATGTGGTGCTGGGGGATTGAACCGCGGTCCCTGATGCCTTAGCTAAGCTTGTTCTAAGTAGGTGCTTTAGACCACTGCGCCATCTCTCCAGCCCTGAACAACTATTATGGAGACAAAAATATGAAACATGTTAATCATTGTAACTCTCCTACTAACGTGTTTCAAAATTGTTTCATTACTATTTTATCTTTTTCTCATTAAAATGAATAAAAATAGCAATTAAAAAAATTCTGTGTACCACATATTTCTCCAAAAACTATGAGATTTGTGTCTTTTCTGTACTTCCTATTATACCAGTTTGCCATGTTTTGTTTTATGTTGTCCCAACACACAGGGACCAGTGAATAACACAAAGACTTAAATGAAATCAGTGTCATACAGTTAAAAGAGCATTCCAAATTTCCAGTTCAAAATGGCATCTAAGGGGCCGGGGAGATGGCTCAGTAGCATAAGTGCTTCCCTGGTAAGTGCAAGGGCCTGAGTTCAATCCCCAGTTCTACCAAAAAAAAAAAAAAAAAAAAATCAAAAAAGGAAAAAAAAAAAGGCAACTAAAGTGCCACTCCTACTTTCCAATTTCTTATATGAAAATAGGAAAAAAACATAATTTGTAAAGCAGTTAGCACTACCAGCCAGAACCTAAGGTCAGGAAGCAAGCACAGTACTATGGGAAAAAATATAGTTGGTAAACAAGAAGCAAAAGATTCAAATTTTTTAAAAGGTGTTCAGGGCTTATATCATTGCATGCCCCCAAATCTCTTGAAAGGCAAGCCGTTTGTATTCCTCCTCCCTAAGCCACATCAGTCAGGTTGAGACCACAGAAGTAGGTGGACAATCTTTATTTTGTATTCTCTGCAGTAAAGAACACAGAACACTGAACTTCATAATATACACAGAAGTAATCCCTTAAAGTGAGAGGGCACAGGTGTGTAGGTGCCTGTGCTCTCTGGGATTTACTCTTGAATGGCCTTTGTAGAACATGTTCTCTAGAACATTGTAGGCAACCAGTATCTGTAAATTGAACTCCGAAAAAAACAATTAAATAGCTTACAGAACTATACAATGTGTAAAAATGCATGAAACTGTCAGAATCTAAATTGCTGGTAAAAGTGACCCCAAAAGCCCTGTCCTTAGCTTGCATATTTGCTTTTCCTATGTTCACCTCCAACCCCTTCTTGAACTCTCTCTAGGTACAAACATGATGCTTTCCAGCTTAGTGCTGGTGATTCCATTTTGCTTGCATAGCCCTCGATTAACTTCAGTGGTATCAGACAGTTTTTCCTCTTGATGGAACTTTCCATTGTCAAAGCTGAATCAAACTTTTGACCCCAGGATCAGAGTACGAGGGCAGATGGTAACCACTTCAGTCCCCAGTAGCTTATGAAAACCAGCTTCTTAGGAGTATTTTGGGAGGTAGGGCATCAAAGAGGAAGTTAACTGGACTCCCATACAAATGAGTGCAATATGAAGGGACCTCAAGAGGCATTTGGTGTTCATTAGTGAGCATTCGGTAGCTGCTTTGTCATTTTTCTTGTTTGTCATAAAAAATAAATAGAGTTTAATAGATGATCTAACCTAGCAGGCTTTGGCAATGAAGTAGACTGTGTCCCATTATGATCTTGATGTGTATAATTTAAAGTAAGATGGAATATGAAACCGTTTCCAGCACACATAGGGGAGTGAGTGACATAGATGTAGTCCCTGATTGTGCAGAAATGAAAACCAGTGCTGTCTTGGATGGTGTATTAAATCATGTATTCTGTTTTATGGAGTTTGGGCTGTAAACAGCATATTTCAGAATAATTAATCCTGTCATTTTTGACTTAGAAGTTTGTTTTTAAAAATAGGAGTGTTTTATGTAGAATGCAGAAGCTTAAGTGCCTGAATAGATTGCATGAAGGCCAGAAGAAATTCAAAGGGCAGTTCCTGTTAGCTCACAGGTCAAAATTACCATCAGTTAGCAAGAATTAAGACATGCCCAGCAAACCCAGGGGAAATCCTCTGCTTGATGGGAAAGATCTGGGATTCTGACCAGGGCCTCTTGCCTGTCTGGCGAAGGCTATGAGGTGACCAGTGAGGCCTACGCAAGTTCGGCCTTCAGCCTGACACTTCGGATAATCATCTCCTTTTCCACAGAGCAGCATCAGGAATGGATTAACCTCTGCAGCGCTTTGGGGACTCTTATCAGGGGACCGCTTAGATTTTCTGCCTGGTGGGTGAAGCATCTTGATCGTCATCACTCCCAAGAGATTTTCTTTAAGATAGATTTCTTGATTTGTTCTCAGATTTGTAGCTTACATCTGGTTTTCTTTGTTCTCCAAATATGGGATCTTTTTTTCTCTGTGAAATATCAAGAAGCCAGTTGCATCTTTAAAGTCCTCAAATATTTGAAGAAATTCTCATCAAACTCAGGACCCAGGACAACTTTTTGCTCTGAATCTTTTCTTTTTTCTTATGCTCATGCATGAAGATTATCTTCTTTCTCATTTGTATTTAAATATATATATATATATATATATATATATATTACAAAAACAACCTGCTAATATTTCTAAAGGTATTGTATTACCTTTTTCACAAATATCACCAATACCTTGCAAAAAGAGTTGTGTTTATTTAGCTCCCCTTTATCTATCAGATCAAAAGACTAGGTAGCACGCTCAAAGGTCGCCAACTAGGGGAAAAATGAAATTAGCCCATCAATATCTGCTTCTTGGGGACTTATTAGAAAACATCTCATTGGGCTTTTTAAATCAGATTCCATGATTTTCTCCTGATTACTTTTTCATATCATAGCCATTGGGATTTGTGTCTAGATGTCCCCTCAAAGCCTCATGCAGTCATAGGTGGGGCTTTTCAGGGGTTGTTGGAGCTAGAATAAAAATACTAGTATTAAGTGTGAGATGCTGGGGTCAAGGGTGGGGATTATCCAAGAGAAAAGAAGGTAGGTGGCCAAAAATTTCACCAAATGTCCATAGAAGGAAGCCACCTAAGTGTTCCTCAATGGTTGAATAAATAAACATGTATCAGTAAGGACGGGGAGTGAAAAATCTAGACAACAAATTGAATTTGAAAAAAATGCATATTGCCATGCAGTAACAGAACAGAAATGTGACGGATATATTCACTGTCTTGACTGTTGTGATGTTTCAGTGGGTGCATACATACATCAATTGGCATTGGGCCAATTGTTACCTCTTAAGTTATAGTTGCTTTACCTATAGTATGGAAATGATCATCCTTATGTCACAGGAGTGTGGCAAGATTATATAGGGATGCTGAAACCTATCTAGTATCTGAAATTTGGGACCAATCCATCCTTTTGACAGATACATGTGAAGTGTAAAAATATTTATTATAAGAAAAATAAAATCATCCAATAAAAATCCATATGTTAACCAGCAAGTGGAATGTTCTGAATATTAATTAGTACCACACAGTTTACAAAAGAAAGGTGTTGATGTACACATGGTATTGTGGGAATGGTAGGAAAGGTGTACTATCTATATCTAAATCAACATTTTATGTATAATTCATTCAATCTGTGAAAAAGCTAAAATGCTTTCCCATATTTTCACATGTTCATACTCTCACATCCACCACATATATAGGTTTATGCATAAAAATCTTTGGAAAAGTAGTTAACTCTGAAAAATTACCTCCATAATCCTATGTGTGTTTTAAAATTTTTTTAAGTTAAAAAATTGTTTCCATTATTATTACAGAAAAACTAGTCAAGATGAATACTGCAAGATGAGGCAAGTCATTGCCAGCTTTGTGTAGTTGAATTGAACGCTGTCACTCTTCATGATTAAGCCTATGAAATAAAAATATCTGAAAATATGTAGAATGTTCCTAACCTTGATTTATGTGTCATTTTAGATGTTCTAACCCTAGGATGATAGGCTTCAGCATATTTAACTCTGTAGCTCCCTCCCCCAATGTATTGGGAAAATGGCCAATAGCCTCTGGCCAGGGTAGAAGTCCTACCTCTGCCCCTTACAGTTGAGGAGTATTGGGCCAGCTGTTACCTCTTAAGTTATAGTTGCCTTACCTGTCGTATGGAAATTATCATCCTTATGTCATAGGAGTGTGGCAAGATCATGTAGGGATGCTGAAACCTACCTAGTACCTGAAATTTGGGAGCAATCCATCCTTTTGGCAAATAAATTTCATTTGGAATTTTGTAGGAATTAGGTATCAGAGTTGAAGTCTCCCTTCACTGACAGGATTCTCACTGCAGTATCAAAGGAGGTGTACTGAGGCTGCCAACCAAATTAACTCAGTCAGTGTATCATGTGAGATGTCCCTAGAGGTATGGGTAACTTGGGATGATAGCCATAGATTAACTTTTCTATTTTTTTTTTCTGAGTTGTCTTTTGGTAAAGAGCATACAGCTGTTTGGTTGGTGTTTGTATATTTGCTTCACTTCTGAGTAAATATTTATCTATCTTGTTAGATCACCAAACTCCCAACGGGTATGAAACATCCAATTTCTATGAGATAATTTCTTTTGTTTTGTTTTTTGAGATAATTTGTAAGATGATACATACTAGTCATTTTCATAAATATCAGGTGAAATACATTTTATGAATGCTTGGGCTTGAGAGATGAAATAACTAATGCCATTGTCTAATTTATTTTCTTGTTGTTGAGAGAAAGTATCTGACACCCAAAGTTAAAGGGAAAAGTTCTTTGTGGCTTATAGTTTGTAGAGGTTTCAGCTCACAGTTGGCTGGGTCCAAGCCAGGGTGGCATGGTAGTGGAGAAACAAATCTTGGCAGGCAGAACATAGAAGGCAACAAGCAGCAGAGTCACAAGGCAGCAAACAATGACAGCACCACTCTTTTTTCCCTTATATTCTATCAAGGCTCTGCATTCTCAAGGTAAGTAGTGCGTATACTCAGAGTGAGGCTTCCTATTATCCAAGCCTAGAATTATGTCAAACTGACTGATCATGGGCCAATTTAGTAATTGTTTTGTGTTCTTTCTCTTAGTTAGTTGACCTATTTTTCTATCTTCATAATAGTACTGTAGAATAATCATTATTTAATTTTATAAGTCCTGAAATCAAGTAATCTGCTTCCCCAGTTTGTTCTTTTTTAGAAAAAAAGTCTCATTTATTCTTAGTTACATTATTGTTGCTGAGATAAAAGACCCAACATCCAAAGTTGAAAGAAGAAAGGTTTATTTCAGCTCACAGTTTGAAGAGGTTTTCCTTTCATAGGTGGCTGGGTCTAAGGCAGAGTGGGATACCAGGAGGACATCACTGAGGAGAAACAGGCCTTAGTAGACAAAAAGCAGCAAAGTGCTGAAGAAGCAGCAGAAGCCTTTCTTCTGTGCCTTTGTAGTCCACCCAGGCTATAGGCCTAGGACTGATGCTGCCCACATCTATGATGGGGCACCCTTAATCCAAACATCACACAACCTACATACAATCACTTCCTAAAAGCCCCACCTATGACTTCAGGAGACTTTGAGAGGAAATCTAGATACAAGCCAAAATATCTATTGTAGGTCTTTTACTTTCCCATAAAAATTTTATAACAAGTTTGTTAACATTTAGGAAAATGTTCTATGGGGACTTTCCTTTAAATTGCATTGCATCTATCTCTTAATACATGAAGAGATCAGTATCTTAAAAGAGTGCTGTTTGAAGCCTAAAAAACTATATATTTCTACTTATTTGGATGTATTTTAATTTTGTCTAATTTATTTTGTAATTTTCTGTATATAAGTCTTTTACATCTTTTCTGAGATTTATTAATAAGTATTTCAAGTTTTATGGTACTGTAAATAGGATAAAATGTTAATGTTCATTACTAGTTTATAGAAATGCAATAGACTGCATATGATTTCATATTATCCTGAAACCAGGCCAGCCTCCCTAAGTCTACTAGACTTTTTGTAAATTTCATTAAATTTTCTCATGGATGAACATGTTGCCTACAGATATAGTTTTTAGCAGCATGACTTTTTTTCTTGCTTTACTGCATTGGCTAGAATATTCAATACAGCATTAAATAGAAATGATGAAAACAAAATCCTTGTCTTCTTCCTGACTCAAGGGGAAAACAGATTTTTCACCATTGACTAGAATATGAGCTGTAGGTTTCCTGTGGATGCTGTGTAAACCCTAGTTTCTTGACAATTTTTGCTAAAAATCAGTGCTGGATTTTCTCAAATTGTTTTACTAGGTCTGTTAAGATGATCATATATTTTTATGCAATATTGGTATGAAGGATTACATTGATTGCTTTTTGAAAATCATCGCAGCCTTATATTTTGAGGACAAACTCACTACTTGTGACATCTCATACATTTTTTTCTAGTGCTGGGTTTGATCTGCTAAAATAATGTTTGGATTTTTTTCATGTATGCTCATGTGTGACATTGATCTCTAATCTAGCAGTATCTCTGTCTCAGTTACTTTTCTCTCATTTCTAGGACAAAATACCTGACATACACAATTAAAGAAGGAAAGGTTTATTTAGGTCACAGTTAGTGGAGGTTTCAGTCCATACTCAGCTGGCTCCAAGGCAGAATGGCACATGGCAGAGAGCAAACGTTCATGGCTATGGAAAAATGGCAAAGGGTAAAGAGGAGCAGCAGTTGTGGGAGCTGGCAATCCCCTCTCCCTTCCTTATATAGTATTCAGGCTATCCACCCCAGGGTGGGTGTAGCACTCACACCCATTATCCCAACATTGGATCATGAACTAATCACAAACTCTAGAAGCTGCCCCAATGACTGCATGAGGCTTTGGGGGGACAACTAGACACAAACCATAACAGCCTCCAAAGAGATCTGGATCTCAGCCAAGGGAATATGTGCTTGTGTGCTGGTGAGAATAGTGGAGTTTTCTTCCTTGGGTAATGAACCTGAGTTACAGGACAGTGTTTTTTCCCTATACGGATTGTTCTTAGGTTCTTTACATTTCTCTTTACAGTCATGAGTGGCATAATGAGTGACACTTGGGTTAATGACAGACAGTATATACAACAAAGATTCCCTAAGATTACATTCCTTTGTGACATTTGAGATCATCGGAGTTCATGTATACTCTTTGATGTTGCCCTAGTGATGAAATTATCTAATGAATACATTACTCTGAAATGTGGCCCTGTCACTGAATGGCATACAACTATACCTATTGGCCAGTGCTTTGTCACTCCATTTCCAGGTCATAATTAACAATTCTTTAAAGTATTGATTTTCAATTATATTGGACAATGATCAGAGAAGGTATATGTGGTGACTTTTGAAATGTGGTGACTTTTTTGAAAGTAGTTTGAAATAATTTGGTGTTTCTTTACAAGTAGAAACCATCAGTCTTTCTTTGCATTTTATGTTACAATATAGATTATTATATTTGGAATGTGTTCTATAAAGGGACAGAAAGTCAACATTTTAGACTGTGGACTTTCTAATCTATTACAACTCTTAATCTCTGGTATTGTAGCAGGAAAATCAGTGTAGTCACCAGGAAACAAATGAGTATGTCCTTGTTCCCATAAAACTTTACTTATGAAAACAATTCAGTGACTTCTAATTTATTTATTTTTTATTTATTTATTTATTTTTCTTGGTGGAACCAGGGATTGAACTCAGGCCTTTGTGCTTGCCAGGGAAGTGCTTATTCCACTGAGCCACCTCCCCAGCCCCATTCTAATTTAAAAGAAAATTGGGACTATCTTAGGACCTAAGGGAGACAGAGAAAGAAGGTCAGGTGTCAACCTTTCTTTTATATTTCCTTTATTTGCTGCATCATGATAGTTTTTTTTTTTTCTCTCTTGAAAGGACAATCTAATAGAAAAAGAGCAACTAAAACAGTTCTCAATATGCAGGAGTCATCTCTCACAGATATGCCCACACCCAAGTTAGGCTCCTCTCTGCTTCTGTGCTCCTTTCCATGGAGTGGTTGTCAAGTGCCTCTGGAGGGGCTGAAGTATGAGGCTTTGGTATACTGTTCTTTGATGTTGAGTAGATTGGTAAAAGCACAAAACTGGGTTTGAATCTTAGCTCTGGAATTTCACCTTAGCTGTGGAGTGTTGAATAAGTCATTTAAGTGGCAAATATATAAGTTGAGCATAAGAATGCCTACCTGGCATAGTTATTTAAGAATAAGCCACATAATAGAAACTAACAATTATTGCATTGTTTCATCCATCCTTTAAACACACATGCAGTCCTTCCTCTGTGTCTTCAAGGGGTTGATGTCAGGACTCTATGGATACCAAAATCCACTAATTCCTTAGTGTAAAACAATGTGCAGTGCTTGCATGTAAAATATATACATACATCCTTTTGAATTATCTTTGCCTATAATATCCAATATAATGTAAATTGTTACTATTGTACTCTACTGGACAAGAATTAATTGCAAGATGACCATAAAATTCAGTACAGACACAGTAGCATTTGGTTTATTTGTTTTTTGTTTTTTATTTTCTGTTTTTGTATTTTTTAGGGAAGGGTCTACAGGGTGTTCAGGGTCTCACTACTAGATTGGACTCATTGTGATCTGCCTGTTCACAGCCTCCGAAGAGCTGGGATTACAGGCATGCACCACCATGCCCAGTCTCAATTGACATCTCAGTGTGCCCTGGGGGTGAGGCTGGCATGGTAGGCCCCTGGCATCGAACCCTGGCCCCTGAGCCTGCTTGCAGGTACTTTAATGCACTGAACTATTTGGTCGGACCTGCGTTTGGTATTTTTAATCAGAAGCTGGTTTAATTTGTAAATGCTGAGCCCTCTGGAGGGAGGATAGAATACACACATGCACATAGCTTGGCCTTCATTTTTCTTTCCCGGCTTTCTTAAGAATGATCTGCTTCCCCTGAGACTAGATGCTTCTGATAAATTCCTCTCTCCTGGCTCACAGCAAAGCAGAACTTCTCGCAAGACTGTTTCCTGAGCTCCATTGCCTGCAGCAAGTGTATAGCAACTCCATTACAGTTTTATTTTCAAGATGTTCACTGCTGTGTCAAGAGTAGAACAATGTGACTGAAGACAAAAAGAAGAAAATGGTACACCTCAATAAATCTCAAGAGAGAGAATAAAATTGTCTTTTGTGTACATTTGAACATAAATAAAATAAAACCCTTCATTGTTCTTTTAATTTGAGCAGGCTTGTTTTCAGTGAATAAGCCTTCCTTCCATGTTTTTTTCACTTATGTATTTGGTACAGGGTCTCACTATGCAACTCAGACTCATCGTGATCCTCCTATTTTCAGCCTCCCCAGCGCTGGAATTACAGACACATGCCACCATGCCCAGGCTCTGTTGCGGCTCAGAGCACCCCTGGGGTGAGGCTGGTGGGACATGTGGGAGCAGGGATCAAACCCTGGTCCCTGCACTTGCCAAAGCAGGCACTTTGTTTGCTGAGCTATTTTGCTGGCCCTTCTTTTTCATATTTTATGTACATTTTGATCCCATGAAGAAAACCTTTGGGCTCTTCCAAGTAGTTTTCTCTGCAGTGTGACTGTGTATATACTACATAGGTATATTCAACTCTACATTGGCACAGTAGTCACACGCATTCAGGAGAAAACTTATGTTTTGGAATTTTGATCTTTTAGAAAGCTAGTAATATTTGATATCTGGTATGTTATTCTCTTGAAACAGTAGGCGGTAACAGTGAGCTGCAGCTCTGGTCAGAAACTAATAATCCTGACACCTCCAAGCCCAGGGAGTCACTCAGTTGGATGCTTCAGATCCTGAAGCCCAGTGTGTTCAAACCTGGGCATGATGGCGGTGAGCACTGAGCCAGCCACGCTGCTTTTAATTTCAACAAATTGAAGTTAAATTTGCATCGTGAGACAGTCAATACTGTGCTATAAAATACGTTTTGTTTTTTTTTAAATTTTATTTATTTGTGTGTGTGTGTGTGTGTGTGTGTGTGTGTGTGAGTGTGTGTGGCCAGCTCATCCCACCAGGGGGCGGGCTGGCTGGCATGTAGTGCTGGGGGATTGAACCGCGGTCCCTGTGCTTTGCTAAGCTTGTTCTAAGTAGGTGCTTTAGACCACTGAGCCATCTCACCAGCCCCATAAAATATGCTTTGCATTAGTTTATTTTGCCCAACTGTCTGCTAATGTTGAAGTAGGCTAAAATAAGCCGTGACATGTGATGGCCCATGTGTATTAAATGAAGTTTTATTCACAGTATGTTGTACTTTTCATGGAGATGCATTATTGAGATGTAGCCCTACTACAAAATCGAGCTGCATCTACGTAGGATTCATTTCTGACCTATGAGAGAAACTTATACACACTTTTCTCCTAAATATTTCAGCATGTACCTGTTAAAAAACATTTCTGTTCTTTAGGATCAAACTATACATAAAATGTTGAGAGAATCTAATATAATGAAAATCATATTGTTAAGGGAAAAATATAGAAACTGCTCTTAATTTAAAAATCTAATATTGTTTCAATCTATGAAGTTAACTACACTTCTACTATTGTCCCCAACGTATTCTCTATTGTTTTTTTTTAAATTTTCAATTTAGAAAGGGATGCTTTGTAGTGGTGTGTATAGTTCATGGTCTTTGAGACATCTTGGCCATGGGGACACTTTTTCCTCTTGCTCTGCTCCTGGTTTGAGCCTGGGTAGTTAGAGTAATGTGATCCTGGTTCTTTATAGCAAAAGGTAACTTCATTTGATAGAGTGTAGATCTGCTTTTAGCTTCCACTGACTTCCCTAGGCTAAATATAGTTGAATTTTGTATTTTATTTACTTATTTTTATCGAAACATTTACTTCCTTCCAAATACTTCAGCACTTCCCTGGGCTTGTATTTTATTAATAAGTCATCAAATTATTTTGGTAAAAGCATCAAGGGATGCTTTTTAAAGGATAATAGAGGCAAGAGAGCATCCTTAGGGACCAGCCTTGGCTTATTTCATGGAAATCTCGATTTTTTTTTTTTTTGCTTTTCTTTCAAACTCTACAAAATGATACTGGGTACACACTCTTGTGTGCAAAACGTCGATGAGGATTTCTTTGCATTTCTGTTTCATGTGTGATTCCTGACAGGCAAACAGGAGTAATCACTTAAATTGGTAAGGCTCAGAAAGGCAATTGAGTTGCCCCAGAGTCTGATTTCCTCAGGGAGGCTTCTGAAGAGCAGAGGTCACAGGCAGAAACAATAACTGAAGGCTGCCTAGCTCCACAGCCCCTGGCCATTTTCCATCCTATGTGGGTAATTTGCCAAAGTAAACTCTTCTGGATGAATGGGGGTCTCTCCCCAGTCACTTTCCCTCCAGCCTTTGTTGGAAAAATAATCACAGTGCAGAAAATGGGGGTCTTGCAAGAAATACCTGCAAACCTAATCTAAGAATTATGAGATATTGTGGAATCTCACAAGTACCACTCAGAATGTAGAGGTGTCTCCTCAACATTTTTCAACGTGGACATGACAGTTCACACAGCTGCTCTGGTTCTTGGGAAGCAATTTTAATTTAACTTTAATTTTCCTAAAGTTTAGAGGACTGCAAGATCTTACTGTAGAGACCTCTAGTTTTGCTCACTCTGTTTTCCCTACATCATTATCTTTGAATTTCTCACTATGTCTGTCCACAAAGAAAAAAATCTTAGCATGCTAAGATTATTCAAAATAACTGAGCTTCTGCATTTTAAATTTGTACATGGTGGCAGAGAAGTAACAAAAGACCAGTTTTTTTTTTAATTTTTATTTTTTAATTTTTTTTGGTGGAACTGGGGATTGAACTCAGGCACTTGCCAGAGAAGTGCATATTCCACTGAGTCATCTCCCCGGCCCCCAAGACCAGTCTTATTGAGAAGTAGAGAAAAAGAGACAAAGAGGCCTCACCACCTCAATTTCAAATATAAAAACCAAAAGTAGGGATTCAAACCTTGGGGTAGGGAGGATTTTAGTTAAGCAAGTTTCAGATTCTTGCTGAAAACATTATAAGGTGATCAGATTATCACTTGGGGATTTTCTGGAAAAGGTTTTGTAGAGTTATTGCTTAAACTGGGTGGTGCAGAAGGTCGAACACTGAAGCTCAAAGTCAAAGTCTTGCTGATGGAAAGGTTTACACTACAGCAGGGGTGAACCAACGACACACATGCTTCGGTGCCTAAAATGTTTTCTATCTGTGGCTTAGAAGAACCCTGTTTGGTGAGAGAGAGCCCCTGTGGAAATCCACCAATCAAAGATCCACCAAACAAGAGCCTTCCATTGGCTCTACGGCAGATGAAGTAGTAGTGCTTTGACTGCCACTGTTGTTTTTGTTGTTGGCAAATGACAGTCTATTAAAACTCAAAAGTAACAAACTAGCAATGAGAGTTTAACCATGAAGCTCCAACACTTTCTAAAATAGAGAGCGCCTCTGGTAAACCACAGTACAGGAAGCTATTTGCAGTGGTCTTTGAAAAGGACTGGCAAGGTGCATGTCTAATGTGAGTGTTCTGGTCAATTGAAAATTTTTCTCCAATAATTTGAAATTATGCTTCATAGAATTGTCTTTTCTATATCCATCGTAGTGAATTATTTATCCAGATTCTGACGATATCTGAAAAACTGCATAACGAGAATTTTCATCATTTGATTTTGCTTCTGAAAATTAAGTGCTGCATCTTCTGCCTGTGTTAGTATTCTGGTTTCAAGAAATTCTTTTGTGTTTGATTGTGAGTGCCTTGATGTTTACAATGGCTTGCGTGACACTGTTTTGTGACCAAAACACAGTATTTTGAATCTAGAGAAAGGGACTCTTACCAGGCTGGTATCTTCCCAAGCAATCTAATAAAGAACTTTCCTCCTAACTCAGATTTTCCACATGATTGGTTCTACTGTTTAAATTTTGTGTGATTTTTTTATGTACCAGGAAAGGATCCCTAAGAAGTGTACAGTTGGGATTACTCTATCAGATTTGAAAATCCTTGTTCTGATATTGGATATTTTCCATCTATTTCCATAATTGAATTTAAAAGGTATTAAACATTATGGTTGTACAGTAACTTTTGCTTGGTTCTTATCATCAATTTGAAATATATTACAATATATTTTAAATATATATTTTATGGTGTGGCATTTAGGAGTAATAAAGTTATCGTTTTACACAACGTCACTGTAAAAATGAATACTGTGTTAATGGCCTTTAGAAATGCTTCACTAAGGGCTGGCCAGATAGCTCAGTAGATTAAAGCACCTACAAGCAGACACAAGAACTGGAGGTTTGATCCCCAGGCCTACTGTGCCGGTGCCACCCCAAGGGCATGCTGAGACTGCAGTTGAGACTGGGCTTGGTGGCACATGCCTGTAATCCCAGCTCTTGGGAGGCTGTAAACAGGAGGATCACTATGAGTCTGATCTAGTAGTGAGGCCCTGAACACCCTGTAAACCGCTCCCTAAAATGAAAAAAAAAAAAGAAAGAAAGAAAGAAAAGAAAAGAAAAAAGAAGTGCTTTACCATCAAGAACATTCTCATCCAAAACTATGCTAAGTCATTGTGTTTGCCTACACTGTCACCATGAGTAAAGTGTACTGCCACTAAGGTTTTCCCTAGCTTCATTTCATCCAAGTTCTTATGTAGAAAAGAAACCACTGCCCAAAATGTGAAATAATATTGTAGCTCTATCTCCTTCTACAAGTCAGCTTAAAGGGTTTCCAGTTTTAGATATGTTCAAACTCCTGTTAGCTACCAATTTTGCAGTAGAAATGTCTGGGTAGGTCAGGCTCTAAGATCTGGTACTGGCAACAGAAACATCAAGCATGTTTTGTAGACAAGACTTTTCACTGTGGAGCAGCAAATTTTGAGGACATTAAGAAAGGAACTAAGACATTTGTTTTCACTAAGGAAAGACAAACACAAATGAAAGGCCTCCCTCTAACTCAAAAGACTCATGAAAATGGAAAGCTAAAATCAGAACCCAAGAGACACATAACTTTAGAAAGCCAGTGCATTGTATTGGGAAAAGAAAGAAATTAAGTCACTACAGAGATGTGGTCATTGATGCAAATGAGAACGGTAAGCTTAGGTAGAAGGGTGGCTTCAAGGAGGGCTAAGAATGATATCCTTACATGGTACAAAAGAGCTGACTTCCATCTGCCACAGCCATGGTGGCTGCCTGAAGCCACTGTGGTCAGATATTTTGAGTAAAGAAAATCCAATTTTATAAGAAATCCCTGTAATCCCAGTGCTTGGGAGACTGAAAACAGGAGGATCACTATGAGTCTGATCTGTGTAGTGAGGCCTATAGACCCTGTACTAAATACATAAAAGAAAGAAATCCGTGGAATTTTGATGTATGTGTCCTGTTTGTAGAAATACTAATCAACACAACTGGAGGCCATCAGTTGCATTACGCTAGAGCTAACTCAGGCACAGGTTTAGGAAATTAGTTGCCTGATACAAGTTTTAAGAGAAATAAAGACACCTGTAATTAACAAGACTTATCTCTGTGTAAGACAAGTGAGTTTTTATTTCTGGTGATTTAAAAAAAAAAAACTGCCCTGATCTGAAGGTATGTGTTAAAATATTTTATGTGCTGAAATCGTGCCACTTAAGGTAATGGCATTAGAAAGTGGAGACTTTGGGGCAATGAATAGGTTACAGTGGGGAAAGCCTTCACGGTGGCATTAATGGCCGGGGAGATGGCTCAGTGGAATAAGCGCTTCCCTGGCAAGCACAAGGGCCTGAGTTCAATCCCCGGTTCCAAAA
>NW_004524829.1:1877745-1893458 GCF_000260255.1 Octodon degus | reverse complement strand
ATATATATATCTGTATATAATAAATTACTATTATTTATATCACTCTTGTGTGCAAAAGGATAATGCAAATTATTTCTCCTATCTACTTGTAACTTAGTAACTGGTCACCAACTTCTCTACCTTCTTTCCTTCACTCCTGGTAAACACGATTGCCCTATCAATCAATATGAAATGTAATCAACCATTTTTATATTTCACATATAAGTGAAATCATGCAGTATCTGTCTTTCTGTGTCTAGCTTATATCACTTAACACAATGATTTCCAGTTCTACCCATGATATTACAAAAAAAACAGGATTTGGTTCTTTTGGGAGTGAATAGTTGTCTGTGGTATGTATGTATAACATTTTCATTGTCTATTCATTAGTTGACAAACACTTAGATTGTTTCTATTTCTTGGTTACTACAATAGTTATGCAACAAACATGAGAATGCAAGGGCTGGAGAGATAGCTCATTGGTCTAAGCTCCTGATTAGGCAAGCACAGGGACCAGGGTTCCATCCCCAGCACTACATGCCAGATGGGCTGAATCAGCCACCAAGACTGGGTGTCATGGTGCATGCCTACAATCCCAGGTTGGGCTCAAGCTTGCAATTGACCTGCCTCAGCCTACTTTCTGTAGTCTGTTTGTTTTTGTAGCTGAAAACAGGAGAAGCATTATAAGCCCTGTACCAAACACACACACACACACACACACACACACACACACACACAGAGAGAGAGAGAGAGAGAGAGAGACCCATTTGAGAATGTAGATGTCTCTCCATTATGCTGATTTTATTTCCTTTGAGTATACACACAAGAGTAGGATTTCTAGGTTATACAGTAGTAATAGTAGTATTTTTTAATTCTTTGAGAAATCTTCATACCATTTTCCATACAGATTATACTAATTTATATTCAGATTAATAGTGTGCAAGGGTTCTTTCTTTCTTTCTTTCTTTCTTTCTTTCTTTCTTTCTTTCTTTCCTTCCTTCCTTCCTTCCTTCCTTCCTTCCTTCCTTCCTTTTCTCTTTGAAACATGATCAAGTTGCCCAGGTTGGGCTCAAACTTGCAATTGACCTACCCCAGCCTACTTTCTTTAGTCTGTTTGTTTGTTTTTGTAGCTGATGTGATATAAGAGGCTAGTTTTATTATTTTCCCTGTAAACATTTGATTTTTTCAGTAGTTTAGATTGAAAAGATTAACTTTTTCTTGCAGATTTTTGGCATGCATGTTTATCAAGGATATTGTCCTATAATTTTCAAGATAATATTGCTTCTTAGAATGAGCTTGGGACAAGTTTCTTCTCTTCAATATTTGTAGAAGAATTTAATAAGAATGTATAATAATTATTTGGTTTTTTTGGTAGAAGAGAAGCTATGGCTCTGGTCCTATAGTTTTTGTGAAGGGAGAACATTACTTCTGATTCAATTTTATTAATCATTTTTAGCCTTATCAGATTTTTGTTTTGGTGATTGAATCTATCTGTCTGTCTGTCTATATTTTCCACAGCAGTCCTTTAATTATATTGTCCTTTTTTGCTTTGTTTTGTTAGAGATGGGTGTTCTGTTGCTGTTAGAGAAACTGTATTTGGAGAAATATTTAAAGGACCTTTTCATACTTAATGTCAATCCAAATATTGTAGACACTTGAATTACACAAAATAACCCAATATAGTCCAATAGGCCATAACAGTGGTGAGTTAGCACACCTGGCAATTATCTGAAGTTGTTGGGAGCCTTTTACAGTTCAGCATATTAGTATAGCTTTACTTTTTATACCTCATGGTTGCACTGTTCTGCTGGATGGTTAAGACCAAGTTAAAGCAAGATCTATATAACTAAAAATGTGACTTTTGCTATCTGATTAGGTCAGTCAAATCTTGATAAGAAATATGTTTCTAGGAATTTGTCTGTTTCTTCCAGGTTATGTTTTGTTGCCAACCAGTCATTGATAATCTATAATGATCCATTGTATGTCTCTGGTGTCAGTTGTAGCATCATTTCTGATTTTACTTATATGAGTCTTCTCTCTCTCAGCCTAGATTATTGTCTGACTATTTTGCTCATTTTTCCCAATATTGTCTGTTTCAGTGCTTATTTGTATTTTGTCTAATTTATCACTTATTCCTACTCAAATTATTTATCTTTCCTTTGCTACCTTGGGGTTTTGTTGTTTCTTGTATTTCCTAACTTTAAGATGGATTGATTTGTTTGTTCGAGATCATTCTGCTTGTCTACACAGATATTGCTGGGCATAAATTTCCTCTTAATGGTAATTCTGCTATATCATATATGTTTTAGTAATTTTTTCTTCCATTTTAATCTGTATCATAAATTTTTAAAGTTTTCTTAATTTTTTATGTATTTGGTTCAGGGTACACAACTTGGACTCATAGTGATCCTCCTATTTTCTGCTTCCCTTGGGATTACAGGTGTGTACCACTGAGTCTGGACTCACTTGCCAGCTCAGTGTGCTCTGAGATGTAGCCGGCACAGACTGGCATGGCATACAGGACAAAGGATCAAACCCTGGTCCCTGCTCTTGCCAAAACAGGTGCTTTGTCTGCTGAGGTATCTTGCTGGTCCTCTTAATTTGTTTCTTGATCCATTAGTTGTTTAAATGTAAGTCATTTCATTCTATGTATTTATATAGATATTTTCCTTTTGATGATTTCTAGTTTTATTGCATTGTGTTAAATAAGACCTTGATGTTATTTCAATTTTAAAAAAGTTTTGAGACTTCTTTTGCCATTTATCATATAATCTATCCAGGAAAATGTTCCCTGTGATACAAAAAATAATGTGTACTCTGAAATTATTGGGGAGAACGCTTTGTGGATGTGTTATATCTATTTGGTGAAGTGTACAGTTTAACTTCACCATTTCCTTCTCAATTTTCTATCTGACTGACCTCTCTTGGCTGTAAGTGGTATGCTAACTTCTTCTGTTATTTTATTGGACACTGTCTCTTCCTTTAGTTGTATGGGATATTTGTTTTATATATTTGATTGCTCCAATATAAGGTAAATATATATTTAAAATAGTCATTTTCTCTTACTAACTTATTTGTCATATAGTAAGCTTCGTTGTGATTTTCTACTTATTGTGACTTCAATTATAGTTTATAAGTCCTAGTACTGCTAGTTCTACTTTTTTCCCCTAAATTCAAACTGTCAGTGAACCTGCAAGCTAATTTTAAAAGTGTGGGAAGATGCCTTTTTCAGCCTCAGGGACCTAACAGTCCAGCCCAGTAATATTTTGCCGACCAATGTTGATACAATTCTGAGTCACAACTGAGTCTCACAGCCTCCAGGACCCCCACATTCTTGGGCCCATGCTACAGCTGGCAGTGATGCAAGCCAAAACACAAGTCCATCACCTTTGAAACATAGATCTCTCAGTGGTGGCAGGAAAGGTATAGAGTTCTGTCTGTGAACATAGGGTTGAGGATATAAGTGCTGCCCAAGATTGGGGCAGGAGTGGTGAAGACAGTTGCTTGGCTACCAATGCTGGCACTCAACTGGATTATACCTAACTCACAGCTGTCAAGCTGTGTGTGTGTTGTTGGGAGGGGGGTTGTAGAGGGGTTGCTCTAGACTCATAACCAAGGCTGATAAGGATGTACAACAAGACTTGAGTCTGTCCACTGGTACACAAGTCTCTGATGCTGGAGAAGATCTGGAGACTCCATCTTTGAGCTTTGGCATGAACATTGAGCCTTTATTTTTCATTAATACTGGATTTTATGACAGAAGGCCTTACACTGAATTCAATAGCAAAGCTCCATCCTGGGTTTCATGCCTTGTTCCTTAGCAGGTGGATTCCACTTCCACATCCCCATCACAACCCCAACAGAAATTAGGGGAGTAGTAATGGTAAATGGTTCTTTCTCTGTCTTGCAAATGAAATTCTATGGACTCAACCTTCTGATACAGACTTGGGAATAGGGATCATAGAGCTTACCTGCTTCTGCATTTCACCTGGCAGTGCTGGCAGTGGTGTCAATTCTAATGTCTGGACTTAGTTATTTTTCTCTGTCCCAGGCAAGAGGCCTCTCTCTTCATGCTACTTGGAGCTGGGGGGAGGGATAAGGCAAACAACTCTTTCCTTCCTGTCTTTTTTTAATGGATTGTTTCATATTATGCTAATATCATGCTTATGGTATCTTTGCTGGCTTTCTTAGCTCAGTGAAGGTTTCTGGTGAGTTTGTGGGAAAAATTTTACTAGCCTAACATCTTGCCCTACTTCCTACTCTTTAAGGGTCACCTTGAGCAATTGCCATTGTGATAATGTTAAAAAAAACCTTCATGGAGCTGAATTGAAACTGCATCCGTTGTCACATACAGATATGCAGAAGGGCTTTCATTGTTGCCAAAGGAGAGAGACTGATTCTTGGACGCTATGGAGATGTGGCAGGCACAGAGGGGCAGTGTCGCATGCTCAGTGGATGGGAGGTGAAGGACAACGATATTGGTTCCTACCTTTTAAGTATGAGTCACCTTGAGCACTGTGCAATCCTCTTTTGCTTTGTCCTGATAGGATTATATCATAACCTTCACAAAACCAGTGACACTTTGAGGACTTGATTCTCCCTACCAAATCATCATGGAACTTATCAGACGGTTCTTTCCATCAACCTACTCTGTGGCCTCAAGAGCAAAGACATTAAAAGTTCCATTTTACTTCAAGTGGTGAGATCTGAGATTCAGGCAAAAGAAATTTAGTCACCATATTTTGAAAGGAAGAGTAAAGGACTATAGGATCTTGAGGGGAGAAAATTTAAGAGACTCAAAATAGCCTTCTGTGGATTCGCTGAGGTGCATGGAGAATTAACCCTAGAGTAGAAAATCTATTTTTTAAATTTTATTTCATTGAGAAGCAAATATCAATGAGAGAGTTTCAAAGCTGATTAGTAGGACATTTTCCATAATTAATACATTGAACATTGTTATCTTCTTAGTGGTTATCCATAATACAAGAAGCAGACAGGATATCCTGTCCTAACACTATTATTGCAAATCTTTCTTCTCATTGAATTAAACAAAAGTAGCTGCATATATATCCTAACTATTCTGTATGTAAAAATACAACATGGTCCTTCTTTTGTATCCCCATTTTTGTTTAGTACTGTCAAAGAGAAATTCTATTGGCATCTAAATATTATAGGTGCTTGAATTCAGCAAAACAATCCAACACAGTCCAGCAGTCCTCAATAGTAGTGGGCTATCCATAGCAGTTGTTGACTGGAGTCTTTTACAGCTCAGCATATTAATATGGCTTTACTTTATATACCTCACTTTTACACTTTTCTGCTGGATTTTTAAGACAAGAAAAAGCAAAACCTATAGAACAAAAAATGTAACTTTTGTATCTGATAAAGTCAGTCAAGTCCCCTCAGAATTTATCCTGTAACCTTGTACCGCACTTTGTAGATCCTTTGTCAGTGTCAGCCATGAGGATGAGTCACAGCTATTGCTCGACCAATTTGCTCTCTGTGAAAACCTGAGTAAAATGTTTTCTTTCCATGTGACTCTCCTTAGGCACACTCTACATCACTGATCACATTCCTCTGTGGCTCCATATTCTCCTTGATCAGAAAATTTGGGGCACAACTGAGTTACATGATGTTACAGTACGGGGTCTCCTATGTCCTCAGTCTTCACTGACCTTGAAAGGCTAGGACCAAAATCTTGGCTGACCTTGCAGCCCTTCCTTTTCTCCAATTTTTGATCTGCAAACATAGGTTGTTAACCCTCCAGAAGAGAAGTTTATTATTACCCTGCAATATATGCAGTTTGGTTTACCCTAGTGATCTGTCTAACTATCAAACATCTTAAGTATAACGTGGAACAGGTATTTTCCATCAAGTACTGATGTGTTGAAATTTAAGTCCTTACAGAATATGAAGAAAAAACTTAAAAAATAGGAAAAGCACATATTTTTACATGGAAATTTAGAAATCTAACCATATACAGCATTGTAGCAGGACAGTCCTGTGAAATTTTTTTTCTTTTTCTTGTGTCTTTATTTTTTCATCTATTACTCATTAAAAGAAACCCTTTTTCTTTGAGACAGTATGGTAATAATTGGTATGTCATGACAAGAAGTATGTATTTAGAAGACCAGAATTACAGGCATTCCAAGTGTGACCCTTCTATTACACATTGCTATCTTCAGTGCAGTTGCATGGTTCACAGGTGTCAGCATATATAGTTAGTCAGGTTGAGAATCCTACCAATTAACTGCTAGTTTCAAAAACTTGCTGATGTTTCTCAGGATCATTGCCTTGCCCATCTTGTGCACAAATGTATGGCTTTGTCTGTGTTCTATTTCCCAGATTTTCTCCTTACCCTCTCTTTGTTGTCCAACCCTCAAGTTCTCGCTTTCCTTTGGCTGTGTTATACCTTTCTATTTGTATTTCTTCTTTTGATTTCTTATACTAGAGAGACTATATGATATTTACTCATGTGGGTCTGGTTTATTCCATTTATGAGTGTATATTCAAGTGATATCCACTTAAATATAAAGGCTTCAAGATTAGCATTCTTTATAGCTGAGTAATACTCCATTGTATAAAAATACCACATATTTTTCAACCATTTCTCATGTGACAGGCATCTTGGTTCTTTCCAAGATTTGGCTATCACAGATTGTGCTGCTATAAACATAGGTACACATATATCACTGTGATATGACTTTTTCAGTCCCTCCTGGAAAATTCTCAGTAGAGGGATAGCTGGCTTGAATGGGATTTCCAGTCCTAGTTTCTTAAGGAGTCTCCACACTGATTTCCATAATGGTTGCACCAGTATACATTTCCACCAGCAGTGGAGAAGGGTTCCTTTTTCCCACAGCCTCTCCAACATTTGTTGTTGATTGATTTCTTTATGATAGCCATTCTTAATGGGGGTGAGATGGTATCTCAGTGTTGTTCTAATTTGCATTTCACAGATGGCTAGTGATATGGAGCATTTTTTCATATATTTGTTCATTTCTTTAATTTCATCCTCTGAGAAGTATATGTTCATCTTGGTTGCCCATTTCTGCATTGAGTATTGTATCCTCTATAAATTTCTTGTAGAATTAAGGTGTGAATCCATCAGAACCTGGACTTTTCTTTATTGTCAGGCTTTTAATTACATTGGCTGTTACTGCGTTATTGAGAGTTGTTATAGCTTCTTGATTCAGTTTTGGTAATTTGTACCTTTCTAAGAATCTGTCTATTTCGTCTGTGTCTTCCATTCTGTGAGCATAAAGATTCTCAAAACAGCTATTGATAATCTTTTGAATTTCCACTGGGTCTGTGATGATAACACCCTTTTCATTCCTTATTGCTTGTATTTGAATTTTTTATTTCCTCTTTTTGATGAGGTTAGCTAGGGGCTTATCAATTTTATTTAATCTTTCAAAGAACCAGCTTTTTGATTCATTATTTCTTTGAACTGTTTTCTTCATCTCAACTGAATTAATTTCTGCTCTAATCTTTATGATTTCTTTCCATCTTGGGCTCTGGGTTTGGTTTGCTCTTCCTTTTCTAGATGTCGGAACATTATGGTGTTATTTGTTCCCGTTCTGTTTTCTTAATGTGTCAGTTCACAGCTATGAATATCCCTCTGAGAACTGCTTTCATAGCATTCTATAAATTCCAATAAATTGTGGTTGAATTTTCATTGGATTATAGATATTGTTGAATTTCTTGTTTAATTTCATCTGTCACTCTTTGATTGCTGAGTAGGGTGTTGTTTAATTTCCATGTATTTAGGGGTTTTCTGGTTTCTTTTGTGATTTACTTTCCAGTTTCATTGCACGGTGATCAGATAATATGCATGGAACAATTTCTGTTTTCTTGCGTATATTTAAGCATGACTATGGACCAGTATGTGGTCTATTTTAGAAAATAATCCATGTGCAGCTGAAAAAAATGTGTATTCATCTGTCTTTGGGTGGAACACTCTGTATATGTCCATTAAGCCCATTTGTTTCAAGCTCTGGTTCAGTTCTGTCATCTCTTTGCTAATTTTTTGTCTGGTTGACCTATCTTTTTGTGATAAGGGGGTGTTAAGGTCTCCTGTTAAGATTGTGGTATTGGATATTAGATTTTTCATGTCCATTAAGATTTGCTTTATATAGTTGGGTGCTCCCGTGTTTGTGCATACATATTTATGAGTGTTACATCTTCTTGAGTTTTTCCCCTAACCAGTCTATAGTTGCCTTCTTTATTTCACTTGATCATTGTTGGTTTGAAGTTGAGACTGTCTGAGAATGGGATTGTTCTGCTTTTTTCTGAGGTGCTGGGGCATGTAGTATTGTTTTCCATCCTTTGACTTTCAGCCTATGAATGTCTTTTTGAGTTAAGTGTGTTTCTTGTATACAGCATATTTTTGGATTTTGTTTCCTAAACCACTGTGGAAGTCTATTTCTCCTAATTGGTGAATTGAGTCCATTTACATTGATGGTTACAATTGAGATATATTGACTTATGATTGATATGTTATTTACCTGCTCTTGTTTGCTCTTTTTTCTCCTGTGTTTAATAGTTTGCCCTATTTAGTGGGTTCCTTTTTTTCTCGTTCATGAAGTTCTGATCATTTTGTTCCCTCTCTAAAACATCTTTCATTAGTCTGTGTAGGGTTTGCTTTGTCTTCATGAAATTCTTTAGTTGTTCTTTGTCATGAAAGTATTTCACTTCTCCATTAAACTTGAAAGAGTTTTGCAGTGTGTAGTAGTCTGGGCTGGAATTTGTTTTCATAAAGGACTTGAAGTACTCTGTTCCATACTCTTCTTGCTTTCATGGTTCTTGAAGAGAAGTTGGCCATAATTCTGATGGGTTTTCCTTTGAATGTGATCTGCTTCTTTTTCTTTTTCTTTTTTGTGGAACTGGGGATTGAACTCTGACCCTTGCGTGTGCCAGGGAAGCGCTTATTCCACTGAGCCATCTCCCCGGCTCCTGCTTCTTTTTTCTAACGGCTTTCAGTATATTATTTTTGTTCTGAATTTCTGTGATCTTGACTATTATATGTCTCATTGTGTTTTAATTGGGTTGAAGTTATTTGGCATTCTGTATCCTTCAGTTACCTGAATGTCAGATTGTTGCCCCATATTTGGGAAGTTTTATGCTATTACTTCTGCCCATATTCTTTTTATATCATTTGTAGTAACTCCATCATTCTCATTGATGCCTATCATTCTCACATTGTTCATCTTTGCATCATCTTGCAGGTGATGGATTATTTTTTCCTGCATCCTAGTTGTTTTTAAGAGATCCTTTCTTACCTTTTCACTAACTGCAGCAGTGTCTTCAAGATTTGAGACTGTCTTGACTTTCACTCAAATGGTTTTGCAAGCTTGTGATTGAGATTTTAAGTTCCTCTATATCTCTTTGACTCTGCTTCATGCGATCTATTTCTTTCCTGTATTGCTCATTCAAAGAATCTATCATCCTTCTAATCTCCTCTATTTTTTTTTATCAATGTCTTCTTTAGAGGCAGTTATCAATTCTTTTACTACAGTGTTTTTTTCAGATTGGATGTTCTCCCTATGTTTCTGTATTTGATTCTTTATTGCAGATGGTATGAATTCAGAGATTTCTTTTTTATTTCAGAAATTAATTCTGCTCTGAGTTCCTCTATACCTTTCTGCTGTTGTTTCTTTACTTGGCTTGCTGTTAATTCATACATTTCAGCTGAGCTAGTGTCCTCTACACTTGTTCTGGGTGGGAATTAGGTTTCCCCCATATGTTTCTGCATTAGATTCTTTACTTCAGATGCTATTAATTCAGTGATTTCTTTTTTTATTTCAGGAATTAATTCTGCTTTGAGTTCCTCTGTAACTTTCTGCTGTTGTTTCTTTACTTCTGACACTGTTAATTCATTCATTTCAGCTGAGCAGTGTCCTCTACACTTGTTCTGGGTGGGCTCAAGGCCTGAGATTGCATTTTGTTCGTCTTTATCATTTCATATAGCACTGACTTCTGACCTTTGGTGTTGATCTTTGGTGCAGTTATAACCTTAGCATGTACTGAAATTCGTGTGCAGATCTATTAAGTTTGAGTTTATCCAGTTATGCCTGGCCTGGGTCTAGCTGTTGTATTCAGCTCTTTCCTGCTGCAACCCTTGGAAATGAACCTGTTGTACCCCTCTGGCACAGCAGTGAACCTGTGGTGCCCCTCTGTTGTGCCCCTGGCCCAGGGAGTGCAGGGGAGTGCAGAAGCTCTCCTACACACTAGCCGGGTCTGGGCTTGGACTGGATCTGGGGATCCCAAGAGTGTTGCAGAAGTTCTCACTCACTTGGCAGGCTTGGGGTCAGGGGCTCCGGAGTGTTGCAGAGGTCCTGATGGCACAGTAGAGGATCTCACTCACACGGGTGCCTGAGTTTTGGTCTGGGGGAGTCCCACAGGCTCAGGGAAGCCAGAAGCTCTCCCACACGCTCGCCGGGCCTGGGCTGGGCTGGATCTAGAAAATCTTAAGACAGGAAAAACAATAGCTTTCTTTAAATACTTACAAAGGGATTAAAAGCCAATGTGATTATAGTATGTACGAATGGTATGAAAAATGATTTTAATATCTGAAAATGTATTCCAAAATATAAATGTGTTTATTTATATAAACAGCTAAGGACTACTCAGGGATAGTTAAGTATAGTTTCTCAGAAAGTGGTCCCTGGAACTGCAACATCATCATTATATGAGAGCTTGGTTGCAATAGATTCTCAGACATGTCCCCAAAGCCCCACTGAATCAGAAACTCAGGATAGATCTCAGAAATCTGTATTTTCACAGGCTCCCCTGGTGAATCCAAGTCACACTGCATTTAGAGAACCACAATTAATATTTGCATGTCCTTCCTGATTCCTTGATATTAACCTCCTCTCACCATGTAATCATTCTTGGAGCATGATAACTACATTCATATTAATTGTTTGATGTGAAAATAAATGATTCATGTGGAAGTACCTATTTAAGGGTGTAGTTTTCAAATGTGGTTCTCATAGCACATGAACCACACCAAGATAGTATATTTGCTAAAACTCACCTTTCTAGTCTTACTTCCACTATCACACATAAACCTGCAGGGCTCGAATGTCAAGAGAAAGGTCCAGGAATGTTTATTTTAAATAACTGCATGTATTATACTGCTCTGTTGAAAAATACTTATCTGGAGAATAAATGATAAATTCATTCACAAAGTGCAACCTTGAAGGGAAGAAAAGTCTTTCTACTGCCAAGAATCATCTATTCAGATCTTCTACTATGGTGCAATTGCAGTAAGCTCTGTCATTTGTTGTATATCCTTTCAGAGATTTTATGCTTGGATAAGTAGGAGATAAACCACACTCACCCTCTTATACACACAATAAAAGGATCATACTATATTTTCCTCCTATTTAGTGATATTTTCTACCTACCACATATCTGGAACCTACATTTTTTTTTAACCTGCGTATTTGGTACAGGGTCTCACTACCCAGATCAGACTTATTGTGATTCTATTATTTTCAGCCTCCCCAGTGCTGGGATTACAGGATTGCACCATCATGCCCAGACTCTGTCATTGGTTCAGTGTGCCCTGGGGGTAGGAAGGAACAGCATGTAGCCTGGGGATTGAACCCTGATCCCTGTGCTTGTCAAATCAGGCATTTTGTCCAGTAAGCTATCTTGCCACACCTGGAGCCTATATTTTAAACAAACATGTCAAGGTTTTGTTTGTTTGTTTCTTTTTTTCAGAGACATGGTTGAGAATTATTTTTCTTAAGATTGTATGATGATATTTTGAAAATGCATTCCTGTAAATTACCCAAATAGTGCTAAGTCAAATTTGAGTTCTTTCCATAGCCAGGACTTTTGAAGCTGTGAATCAGTGCAATTTGATTTAGGGCTGGGGAGATAGCTTGGCTGTCTATGCCCCTGCTGGGCAAGAGCAAATGTTGCAGGCAGCTGAGTTAGATAAAAATTTTCTATGTAGACAGACAGGCTCCCTTAAAGGAGACAGCACAAAAGACAAGCTACCTTGCAACTGTGGGAGGGACAGATGCTCCTGCTGTGAACCAGCCCTAAAGACCTAAGGGCCAAACAAATGCTAAAAGAGTGGCACCTGGGATTGATATTCTAAATAGGTATCAATCACCTGGAAAGACCCTAGTGAGTCACTAGCCCAACCCCCAAAGGGAAGAGACCCTGTCCGTATTCATGCCCACTTACTCTGTGACTCACTTCCCCATTTGGTCCTGGGAGTAATCAATTTTACCTAAGCAATGGTGCTTGCAATCCCATTGGTTGACCATAGTTTTGTCCCACCCCACATCCACCTAAGAGAGTTCTCCCTTTCTCCACCTTAACCTCGCATGGTTTTACACTATAAAAGTCCCTGGAAGAGACAGCTTGGGGGGGGGCAACCTGCTGGGGGGGGGGCTCCTGTCCATCTCTCGGACAGGAGCTTTCTTTTCCTTAATAAATATATTCTGCTCATAACCTCCTTTTGTTCCTAAAATTCATTCTTTGGTTTTAGAGAACACGAACTCGTGCAAGTCAGGTCAGGAGATCATTTTTTCCTATGTCATTTGGAGGTCCCTGTATCATTTGGAGGTCACCCAACTGAGATCAGTTTTTCTCCCTCTATCACAAGGACCTGGGTTCCATCCATGGTATCACATGCCACACCAGCCCCAGAACCTCAGGTGCACCTAGGTGGCCTCCAAAACCAGGCATGGTGGTACATACCTGTAATCCCAGCTCTGGGGAGTCTGAGACAAGAGAATCACTACAAGTCCAAGCTCCTTAGTGAGATCCTGTACCAACTAAATAAATAAAAGATTTTAAAAATTTTATAAAAGAGGGCTGGCAAATAGGTCAGTGGTCTAAGCACCTACTTAAGCAAGCACAGAGACCAGGGTTTGATCCCTGGGCATACATGCCACACTGGCCCTGCCCTCAGGGCACACTAAGCTGACCAGGGAGTCTGGGCGTGGTGGTGCACACCTGTAATCCCAGCACTGGGGAGGCTGAAAACAAGAGGATCACTATGGGTCCAAGCTGTGTAGTGAGACCCTGTATCAAATACATAAAAAAGTTAAATGGTTTGATTTAATGAGATAATATCTAGAGATAAACTAAATTCTATGAGTGAAACATATGGAAGCTGGGGATCTTCAAGGGTGACAGGGATGTTTACAGCCTCCTCGCCATGTCTCACACCATTCTCTGTACAGATAGGCACAATACAAAATTGCTAGTCAACCACAGCGGTCATGAAATAAGCCAACATGGTTATGCAGACTGAAAGGGCTACTTGCCGACTATGTGCAATAAAACAGGTACTACAACCAATGAAATGAAACAAAATCAATAAAACAAATAAACAAAACCATCCTCCACCTGTTAATATCTCTGGAAATACCTCATTCAACTCTTAAAGGACTTGATGGATGCACAGTCCCTTTTGTCTCAGACTAAAGATCAAAAATAAAAAAGCATCTATTATTTCTTAATGGATACAGGTTATCTTTTCTATGAGTTCTGCAAAACAAAGGGAACTGATTCCATGAAAGACAGTACTTGCACAACCTGGCAGTTTGTTCTGCCTAAAATGCAGGGGTTGAGCTTAAAAGACCCTTTAGTGAGCTTGAGACTGTCTGTGATGCCCTTCCCTGGCCTCTTAAGTATATAAAACAAACTGGGCTGATTAAAGGATAAAATTTCTAGCTGAAAAGCAAAGAAAAGGTAGTGTGATGAATAGAGTTGAATGGCCATGGAACAGTCAGAGTCTAGAGGATAACAGCGTCAAAACAGCTGAATCAAAGGGTACATGCTCTAAGTTTATCCTCTCTGCAAGAAATTCTAGGGTAAATCTGTTCCTGGGGGAGCCCCCTAGGCTTGGCAGAGAGAACAAGAGAGAATGAAAGAGATACCACATCTTTTTAAAACAATTTGATTTGCTGGCCTGCAAGAAAAGCCCCATCCATGTCAGGGCCTTGAGAAGTTTTCTATGAATGCAGAAAGGAATGCAGAAAGCACAAATCCATCTCTATGGGTAGAATGAGTAGTAGACTTAAGGACAGTGTAGTTGCAAAAGGATTCAAAGAGTAAGACTAACCAAAAGACAGTAGAAATTAAATTTGTGAGACTCACGTTTGAAATCATATTGTGTTAAAATGTGTTCTTGTAGAAAGTAAATAAATCTCCAAAAGCATTGCATGGATGATTTTTAGGTCTCCACAATGCATTTGTTCTGAGAAAACTTCACCTTCCATCAGTGCTGAATTTCTAGAATTTACTGTCTGGGCCTCGTATTACCCTCTGAATTCAGTTGAATTTAATTCATTTGCATTCAGTTCAGTTCAAATTCAGTTTACTGAATTTGATAATCATCATAGATAATCATCACCTAGTATAGCCAAGAGACTGTGAAAATTATCTTGAGTTTGTATAAAGGAACTAGCTGAAAGAAATAAAATATTGAAGCGGGACACAAGGCTATAGAAATCAGTCATTAATTTCTTCAAATGAACACTGAGTCCCAACTATGTTCCAAGACTTCTATCCCTCTAGAAAACAAGAGGAGGTCTGCATCTCGATTTTCTGTCATCTCTAAGGTTGGAAGACAGAAGACTTAGTGCAGTAAATCAGAGGAGACCTAACTGGCTTACATAGACCTTTTCAACTCAAGATGTCATGAGAACAAGAGGTGGCAGCAGTGACTCCTTGAGCTGTTGAACCTGATGGGTCTCTCTCTCCTTCTACCCACAAAGTTTAGATGAGAGTTTTATGTCTACTAATCTGTTGTTCATTATCACTATTAGTTTCTCAACCCATTGGTTGGAAGACTCATAATCTCCTCCTTGGCCTCTAAAAGGAAACATTGTATGTAGTACTGAACATATGTATTATTTGCTTCATCAACAAGGATGAGAATTACCGAGAGGCAAAAGCTACATATTCGCTCTAGTTCCTGTAGTTAGGGTGGTGTCAGGCACAGATAGCTGGCAATTGAGTGAAACAGACAATGAGTAAATAGCACAGAAAATGGTTATGATAACCTAAGAGAATAAAGGTGGATGATAATTGGAGTTTAATAGCTAGACCAGTGCTGGGAATCTATCTCTAAAAGTTTTAACCTTTTCCCCACAACAAAGTTAAAAGGTAAGGATTAAAGCAGAGTTGGTGCAAACATTGTATTATCTCACTAGTGAAAATCTGAAGGAATAATTGAAATAAAAAGGCTACAGTAGACACTGTGAAAGGGGAAGTATTTGTTCAATGGGAAAGAAAAACTGGGATGAGGAAAAGGACAAATGATAGAAGGGAAAAAAGATATATTTAGGTATATATGTAGAATAGTTTGGATAATTGTACTGTCAGTTTCCACTGGTCTTTTGAAAGAGGCAGTTATTCTTAATTTTTTCTTTTTGTTCTTATTTTTTCGCTTTCTTTGTCTTTTGAATTTCTTACAATTTTTTGTTATTGTTTTGTTTTGTTTTTTCTTTAAATGCATCTTACACTTGTATATCTCATACCCTGAGCAAGTAATTGGAAGATAATAACACCATGCAACATAGTAACCAGTGTTGAATTTCTATTACTTTGCTTAGTAAAATTTTGTATCATTTCTAATGCTGTTTTTTTTTTTGTTTTTGTTTTTTTTTGTTTTTTTTTAAGTCACTGTTTTCTATGCTTTAAAAGAAAAGCAGAGAACCAGTCCTAGCCCAGGTCCAGTGAGTGTGTGGGAGAGCTTC
>NW_004524829.1:1868566-1869486 GCF_000260255.1 Octodon degus | reverse complement strand
CCTTACCTTACCCCATGAGAATTATGCCTATTTTGTGTAGATGTATATTATAAGCAATCTATATTCTGTATTTTGTATTAAAGAAAATTCTCTGCCTAAGGAATAAAAAAATAAAAAAAAAGCAGACTTGGTTTCTCAAACAAAATTAAATAATGTTAAAAATTGAGGGAGTTCTTAAGACATTTTTGTGCATCAATTATTCTAAGATGAAGACTATAGTTGTTAAAATTTCAATAATAAAGTAGTGCAAGGTAAAGAAATTGCAGGCAGGAATTGACTTGAACATTTGGTTGTGGTCATCTATCTAAAAACTTTAACTATGTGTAGTTATGTGAGCTTCTCTGGAGACATTAACTCACTCATCAGGTAGATCCCGCCACGAGGTATTAGAACCAGGTATTAGAACTATTAAAAGCATACCTGCAAAAAGGCTACAAAAGCTAACCTGAGATTAGCAATTAGCAGAAGCTGGCCTGCACAGCCACAGAAAGAGAGTGGTGTGGTCAGATGGCAGGAGTTGGGGCTGCCGAGTGGGAAATAGTCATGGCTGTGGGAGGCTGCTGGAGCCAGAAAAGCCAAGGAGCCAAGGAGAAGGGCTTCCTGAAAGCATCCTGGGACATTGCAAGAAAGGCATCACCTGCCAAAGATGCCTCAGGGCGTGAGGAAGACCTGGATTCTCTCCTTGCCCTGCACACCCGACTTCCACTAGTATTCCCTACAAGGACGTGAAACGTATTGTAAAACTCAGGGCAGAGCTGGGGAAGGATGGGAAATGCATATGAGAAAGATAGACCCACAAAACTCATGTTGTACTGCCAGTTGTAAGCATTGCATGTATTAGCATATGAAGGTGTAGGTTCTGCCTTCAAATGAACATAAAAGATACACCTGTAAGTGCAAAGATACATCCCAATAGATTA
>NW_004524829.1:1863092-1868466 GCF_000260255.1 Octodon degus | reverse complement strand
GCATTGCATGTATTAGCATATGAAGGTGTAGGTTCTGCCTTCAAATGAACATAAAAGATACACCTGTAAGTGCAAAGATACATCCCAATAGATTAGTATATTATTAGAAAGTAGTGGAAGCAAGGAACTCTGTGTGTGTGTGTGTGTGTGTGTGTGTACACATACACATTAATTTTGCTTATCTATAGTTTCAAAATATTCTGTAACTAGTATATAATAAGAAAACACACCAGTAATTTGAGCGGAGTAGGATTAATTCTGCAACAGGAATAGAAGCACTTTCCTCAGCACAGGAGTCCTTCCCTGCGACACTGAAATACTCAGACAACACCTTTATGTATAGTTCAAAAGAAGTCTTTAGTTTTCTGAGCTGCCTATTGAGACCTTGAGAATAATTTTCACTGCTAAATAGGGATTTTCTAGCTAACCTTTATGTGTGTTTGTTATGAAACTTTTTTTTTTTTTTCAGTACCGGGGATTGAACTCAGGACCTTGTGCTTCTCAGGCAAGCACTTATTCTATTGAGCTATCTCTCTGGCCCATGAAACCATGTTTCATATACAATGAAGGCATTTAATTTTTTAGATTCTGGTGAAATTCGTGCAACATAAAATAAATGGTTTTAAGGAAGCAATTGAGTGGCCTTGGTGTGTGTACAAAGTTGTGCAACCATCACTTCCGTCGAGCTCCGAATCATTTTATTTTTTTATCACTCCCGAAGGACATCACCACATTCTTTAAGCAGTTATGCCACATGCTGCACATTTCATGCCCCAGAATACACTAATATGCTTTCTTTTTCTTCAAACTTTCCTATGATAAATATTTCGCATCAACTAAATTGTGCAGTGTGAACCTTTGCACATTGCTTCTCTCCTGTAGCATAAAGTTTCTGAAGGGCCCCCTCATGATAGCACTATCCTTACTTCTTAAAGTTTTTAACATAGATAACATTTCACTGCTTAGATTTCTTGCATTTTTAAAGCCTTGCATCCCTTTATGGATATTTGTGCTGCCTCTATTCTTTATTTAATGTTGTTATGAGCATTCATGCACAAGGATTTGCTCGAATACTTGTGTTGAGTTCTTTAGAGTACATAACTCTCAGTTACTTTTCTTTTGTTACTGGGACAAAATACCTAATGTCCGGGCTGGGGAGATAGCTTGGTGGTCTAAGCAACTGCCTGGCAAGTGTAAGGTGCTAAGTTTGATCCCCAGTACCACATGCTATGTGGGCCTGGAACCCCAGACCTCAATCTTAGCATGACTCCAGGGTTAGAATTACAGGCATGCACCATTGTGCATGATTTATAATAATCTTTTAAGTAAGTGAATGTGAATCCTTCAACTTTATTCTTTTAAAATAGCATTTTGGAAATTTAAGCCCTTAAAACTTTGTAACAATATAGTAATTTTTTTCACATATGCAAAAAAATGGCAATGGAATTTTTTCAGAAATTTCATTGGCTCTACAAACTTAATTGAAGTGTGTCTTAACAATAGCAAGGTTTGCAATTCAGTAAAAGCAAAGTTTTCCCAAATATTTATATTTTCTTTAATTCATTTCTGCAACATTTTGTCATTTTCATTGTATGAGTTTTATACTTCTTTGGTTAAATTTAATCATAAGTATTTTATTGTTTTTACCTTGTTATAAATGAGATTATTGTCTTGTTGCTTTAGATTGTTCATTGATGGAGTACAAAAGTACAACACCTGAAAGAGAAAATAAAGTCTGAAAGGTACAATAGATACCGTGAAAGGGAAATAAACTGTTCAAAGGTAAGGAACAACTGGGATGAGGAAAAGGAAAAAGAAAGAAGGGGAAAAGATAAATTCATGTATATATGCAGGTTAATTTGGTTAATTGTAGTACTGATTTCTGCTGAGTTTCTGAAAGGAGCAGTTAATGTTTAATTTTTTCCTATTTCTTATAACTTTTTTGTTGCTCTTTTATTTCATTTTTTTAACCAGTGTTGCAGGTTTATATCTGGTAATTTGAACAACTAATTTGAAGATAACATCATGTAATACAGCAACCAATATTGAATTCCTATTACCTTATTTAATGCAATTTTATATTGTTTCTAAAAAAGGGGAGGGGTACAACTGTCTCTTTGTACTAATATCCTGTCCCAAATTTTGTGAATTCATTTAATGACTCTAATAGATTTTTAAAATATATTTTCTAGGATTTTCTTCATATAAGCGCCTGTCATCTGTGAAGAGATAGTTTTGTTTCTTCCTTCTAATTTGGACGTCTTTAATTTCATATATATGCCTAATTTCCCTGCCTAGTGTTTCCAGTGGAATACTGAATAATGGTAACACTGGACATGCATCTGTTTTCCCTGATCTTAGAAGGCTTTCAGTCTTTCATCATTGCTTATAGCGCTAAATGTGAATTTTTCATATAAATCTCCTTTTGTGGAGGAATTTTCTTCAATCCTTATTTTAGTATGCTTCTAATCAGAAAAAGATACTGATATTGTCAAATACGTTTCTTTTGCTTCAACTGAGATGTTCAACTTTTTCCTGCACCCTATTAATATGGCACATTACGTTTATCAATTTTCCTATGTTAAAGCAATGTCAAATTTCTAGGGCAAATTTCTTGCAGTCATCCTGTACAATTATTTTAAAATATTTTATTGGATTCAAATAAATTTATTAAGTAATTAAGTTAATTCAGTATATAATATAGCTATAAGTTAGACTCTTTGTGAAGGGATTATACAATATAAGGGGAAAGTAACAACCTATACCTTACAGAAAGAAAAGTTGTTAAGGGAAATGTAGATTTTCTTTTTAAAGAATCTTAACACTTTGTGAGGTCTTATGTTTCTAAAAAAGAAAAGATGCTGTTGAAAGTTCTGGCACATGATGAAGCTTTAAAAGTTCCGTGAGCATCACAGTTCACATACACGTGGCCTGAGCATCCAGAACAAAATTTGAGAGGCAGATGATGGTTAAGTTAAAATAACTTAGTGAATAATCTCTACGACCATAATTATACACACTATCATGAGAATTTGTGTGCCTATTATCTACTATTGCCTAACTCAAACTTCCACTACTAAACCACAGGGCTTAAAATAAGGACAATCATCTCTCTGTCTCTGACAGTTCCTGAAGGTCGGGAATCTGAAGAGGGTTCAGTTAGACCTTCCTCACTCAGGGTCTTCACACACTTCCATGCAATCAGTGGCTGGAAGTGAGGCCTTGGTTAGCTGCTGGATGGTCAGTTTTCTTTCTTTTCAGTCTCAGAGCTTCTCTGTGTATCTTTCCCACATTGGCTACCTTGAACTTCCTCACAGCATGATGTTCTCATGGTAGTAGGAGTCTGTGCATGTTGGCATAGTCACTCTGATATTCAGGGCTCCAGGATGAAGCTGTGCTTACTTAATGACCTATTCCAGAAAGTCAAACACTAGCTGGGTGTGGTAGAATACATTTGTAATCCCAGCACTCAAGAGACTGAGGCAGGAGGGTCATTGAGTATTCAAGTCCAGCCTGGGCTACAAAGCAAGGTCAAGTCCAGCTTGAACTGCAGGGGGAGAATTTGTCTCAGAAAGACAAAAAAGAAAGAAAAAAAGAAAGAAAGAAGAAAGAAAGAAAGAAAGAAAGAAAGAAAGAAAGAAAGAAAGAAGGAAGGAAGGAAGGAAGGAAGGAAGGAAGGAAGGAAGGAAGGAAGGAAGGAAGGAAAGAAAGAAAGAAAGAAAGAAAGAAAGAAAGAAAGAAAGAAAGAAAGAAAGAAAGAAAGAAAGAAAAGAAAGAAACACAAGGAAAGTCAAACTCTATTGTTGCATCCTACCAAATGCTAATACTAGCCAGCTTCAAGAAAAGGACAAAGTTTGCCAAGATGTTTTCAAACTACCACAGTCTCCTAGCCTAATTATTTTAGTGACATTACATTTAATTGACTAGAAAATTTAATCCCCTGATACTGAAGCATGAGCTTTTTCATTTGGCCCATAGAGCTCACAGCAAGGCAAAACAGTGCAGTCAGTGGAAAGCAAATAGCCTTAGAGGAAATGACTAACTTCTCGAGCCTCAAATTTGCACTAAGTAAATAATGAAGAAATTTATAAAACGCCATTCCTCCCAACATGGGTCTGTAAAGAGCATCTTCTAGGAAACAATATTCTATTTTTCTTTATATGAGTTTTAGGAAAGTATCACAAAATATAAAATTAGGGCCTCCCCCATACCTGTGGCTGGCACTTATTTGCTGTTTGCATTTGCATGAACCATTTCTCCTGTTCCACAGAGCACAGAAAAAACAGCTGGTTAGCCCTTAAATGAATACGATGGTACAAGGATGATGTTCTATGGGTGCACTAAAGGAGGTCTCGCTGGATAAATAAAAGCTTGTTCATTTATTTATGATGTAAAAATCCATTGCGCATTCAGCTGAAAGAATCATAAATTATTTATTCAGAACTCTCTGTCTCCAAGTGAAGCTTTTTGTGTGCATGAGGGCATGTCTGCTTTTATTACTTTAAAACGTGTAATTTTCTTTTTGATTGTAGTAGATGTTCCATCTCAAAGTGTGTGGCATCACAGGAAACTATATATTCAATAAAAGATTGTTTTGTATATATATATATATAATTTTGTATATATAATTTTCATCTGAAACTTGTTTCCCTATAGTTAAATGCCCAGGAACCATGACAAATAATTATCATGAGTTCATTCATTCACTAATATATTCATTCCCTTTTGCTCTCCCCCAAATAGAATTAGTACATTATAAAACCATTTATAATATTTTGGGAACAAATGGGTTCTTAGACATCTCTGACTTATCTGAACCCTAGTAAGGCCCCAGCCAGAGTATTACCACTTCTCAAATGCACTTTGTAGCCTTGAAACTCTCTGACTTTCATGCATATTAGCCCTGTCTCTGTCATCACATTGCCAGATCAGATATCTGGCTTCCATGGTCAATGTGGAAAGTTTAAATAGTTGAAAAGAACATATTCACATCCACAGACTAATTTGTAAATTCTTGATGCTCTCTTTATTGCCTAATGTAGATACAGCAGCATCACTGCACCTTGATTGTTACTAGGGAAGAAGGTACAAGCTCCTTCCAACTAGGTGCTAAAGGGTTTCTGACCCAGGGTCAAGACTTTCCTCATCTAAGAATTAGGTGATAGGCTCCCAAAGACTAACCAACACAGTCTCAGACACTGGAGCAGTACAGGTAGAAAGCATTTAGCCTCCTTACCCAGCATCTCCAGGTGGTGGGCCACCCCTGGGCCCAGCTTCTGATTTGAAGCAATGCAGATGTGGTGCCTACATTGTAGTGGATGTTCCGTCTCAAAGCATGTGGCTTCCCAGGAACCTATATATTCAATTATATATA
>NW_004524829.1:1853111-1862992 GCF_000260255.1 Octodon degus | reverse complement strand
CATAGTATGTGGTGCCAAAAAGGGTGTGGTTGACCAGAAGTCTCCAGCTGACTTATCTGAGAATCATGTACTACTGGAGTTGAAATTACTCTTTCCAGACAGCTCCCAGCTCAGGACTGAGACTGTGGGAGTGATGACAGGCAGACATTTGTGTGCCAGGTGAGCATCCTGTCATGAGAAGCTTCTCTCTGAGCTTCCCGGGGCAGATTTCCTCCAGGCTGCCCTGTAGTTTGAAGCTCTTCCTGCCAAATCCACCTTCTCTATTGCCTATCATAGATACTGTGTTCCGAAGTCTCTTCTCACCTTCTTTCCCCCCTCTTTCCTCCTGTGAAAGATGCAGTCATTAGCCCCAGTGAACCTCTACCACCTCTGATTCTTTCTCAGCACGCTTTCTGCACAACCTGAACTTGTATCTTTGTTTATGCTTTCTTCTTCCCTCACCGTTTGGGTTCTCCTCTAGGTTCCTATTCACATATCCTATCTTGGTCCACATAGTTGTCCTATTTTCTTCTTTTTCTTTTTGGTGACATGTCATAAAAAGGCAAAGAACACTTTCAATATGAACCTAATTCATTAGCAGCCTCAAAATGAGTTTGTGTGTTGGCTCCATTCTTGCGGAGTAGGCATTGCTGACACACGTAAAGCTGACTTATTCCTGCCTCCACCCACTGCCATGAGAGAGATATGTCCTTAGATTGGAAACAACAGAACTCCCAGTGCAGTTTACACAAAACTAAGAATGAAGCTTTCAAATGCTGCTGTATTTCAGTTTTATATGATCACCTAGGTTAGAATTGAGACATTCTTGTATTGGTTGAATAATAATCCACAGAATGTTTCTCCAGCATTTTCTCCTCTTTACATGTTCTTTGGGGCATCTCCTGGTCTCCAGTGATTTTAAGCTGATCTTACCCATAATGTGCCAATCAGAACTCTAATCACCCAAATTTGTTTGTGTTCCTCACCTAAAATTGTTAAATTTCCATTAGAGACTATTATTCCTGTTACCAGAAATTAAACTCATAACACTTCCATGGAAGTCAAGATCCTGCCTTTCACTAGCTATAAATTTTGGGTGGGTGACTCTATTTCTTTTGGCTTCAGATTTTTCTGTGATGTTAACCAGTTTTTAGTGTCTGAGAATGTTTTCTGAGAAATGAATGTATGAAAGAAGGTGACTGGTGTACGTCATTTTCTCATTCCCTCAGTTGTATAGTTTTTTAAAAAATATACTTGCTAAATGAAATCATTGTACTCCAACTTTCTATTGATGAAAGTGAAGAATTTCAAGAAGTATGGGAGACATTATGGAAGGGTCAGAAAAGATGATACTGCTGGTATCAAAATACATGCATCTGTGCCATCACAAACTCATTCCTACACATGCACACGCATACACCTGTGCAAAATCACATTTCTCAAGAATCACCATCCTTGCCTCCTCAGGAATATAAATTTTGAAAACCCCTTTAGGCATCGTTGTGGATCCCTAGGTTAGACTCTGAATATTTTCTTTGTTGCCAAGAAAAACAATGTGCTCACAAGGAAAGATAGTAACCCTGAGAAATGATGGGTTGGGCTTTTGAAATAAAGGAGAAAACTTTGGGGTTTTGTTGTTGTTGTTGTTGCTTTGTTTTGTTTTGTTTTTGGTGCAGGGACAAACATCTACACAGCTCAGACTCATAGTGTTCCTCCTGCTTTCTGCCTCTCTGGTGCTGGGATTACAGACATGTGTCACCACTCCCGGACTCCATCTCCAGCTCAGATGCCTGGGAGGCAGTGCCGGTGCCAGGTGTGGTGCCAGCCATCAAACCGTAGCCCCTGCATTTGCCAGAGCAGGTCCTTAGTCTGATAAGCTATCTTACCAGCCCTAAAACCTTGGTTTTTATGTTAACCATTCCAAAGTTCTCAGAGTAAAAATATCTGGCATAAACCTTCACGTTTGCTTTGTCAGAGGGAAGGGGTTCTGAAGTCCACAAAATAGGGACAATGAGAGATATCTCACTGAACTAAGTTCCCTTCCTATCAGCTTTGACTATTGTCATATACTGAGAAGACAGACATCATGAAGACTCTGTGAATATTCTTAAGTGATATGATGTTTCTCTTATTTAAAGACTAGAGGATAAATGAAACTCTATTTCTTTTTTTTTCCCAAGGTCTATGGTAGGATCTTAATTTTTAAAGTTCTCTTTCTTTTAGGGTACATCTGCTCTTTGCTGAACCCTTATACCAAATATTCCTAGGTTGTTCTTGAGCTCATAGTGCAGGACAGAGAGTGAGTTTGGAAAGCTTGTATCTATCCAACGGGCAGCAGTACATGAGCAGGTTAATTGTTTGAAGAGTTAGGTAAAGGTTTTCCTTCAATTTTCTTTTACCCTGTGACACTTTCTCCTAATTGAAACAGCTATAACATTCAACTCACATGTTAGAAAAGGAAAATATTTTAGCATCTACACCAAAAGTAAAAGCACTGAGTCAATTAAGGGTCATAATTGAATTTTACAATTGCAGGAGCAATGGCTTGCAATAATGAGATTCTGAAGTCAGGTGGTCCTTGGTCTTACAACTTTCTGTGTACATATGGCTCAGCAAATGCTTTTGTAAACATGAAAATGAGAAAGCAGATTAAGTCATCCTGCCCATGCACTATATTTCATAGGCTGGGAGAAGGGATTTAGATGGAGGAAGACTTGGAATGGAAAGAAGAAATCGGAGACAGATATTTTCCATTTTCTGTCCTGTCTCAGACAGCATACCTAACCCTCATGGGTTGAAGAACTGAGGCAGTGACAACTGGGTGAAGGTTGAGGAGGTGGGGAGCCCTTTCCAAGCTGTTTAGCACAGTAGAAATGGCCTTAATGCTTGTCTCAAAGAGTCAAAGTCCTTGTGGTTTAGGAATGGCACAAGAGAACAGCTGAACATTTACTCTCCCTTGTATACTACTGGAAATGCTGAAGGCAAGCTAGACTTGGAGAGGTCTTTTGCCTGGAACAAGAAGGATGAAGCATTCACCTGGATGGCTAGGTAACTGAAGAAATGATAGCAACAAGAAGAGCTCAATTGCTGCCAGGCGTGCTAGGCACACATGTGATCACTGCCCCAATGTGCACATTGCACATTCATGTACACACATTTTTCATAGGACCACACACACACACACATCTGCTACGGAAGGCACTCAGAAACTTAAGTTCAATGCTTCAGGCACTGCAAGGGGCCTGTCAGTCACACATTCAGTAACTTATGTATTGAATTCTATACATTATTCTTTTACACTGTGATAACACAAGACCAATGTACCAGAAAGTTACTTCTACTCAGTGACATAGGATATTAATAGAGATAACGTCCTAAGATAAGATCAACCATTAAAAATAAAGTTGTAGTTCTTGCAAAAGTGAGTTTGTGGCTTGAGATTTTTTATGAGGATCTAAGAAGTGTGCCAAGAAGGTGAAGGAAGAAAGAGAAACCTTCACATTGTACTCTGTGCTTCCAGGCTTGCGGTCTTCATCTGTCCAGCCTAATGAACAGTAGGCTTCCCCTCTCTTGTTGAGTTATCTTTAGTCAAATTTCTAAGACATTGTCCTAAGAGCAAACCATAAAGATCTTTATAGATGATGTAAAATATGGTCAGAATTAGAACTTTTTCTTAGTCCTAGATTCATCTCTTTCCACTTTCTCAGTTTTTATCCTAGTGTAGTTTATGTTGGCTATTCCAGAGGGCTTCATCCTGACTCACATGCTTTTGTTCCAAGTACCATCCTAAGTAGCTACTAAGCTACTGGCTACTCTCGTTACTATGCTGTAACTCCCCAAGGCTAATGGAATACCACCAACTCTGCTTTGATGGAAACCATATGTTTGTGACTTCATTTTAGTGTCAGGTAGCAAGAAATGGAGTAGAAGCTATGACTCCTTTCCATGGTGGAGTATTTTTTTTTTCTTTTGCTCTGAGCTCATAACAATCAGTGTATAGGCTGCTGGATTACCTATTCCTGAATTCTGCACAATGGATTGCCTATTCCTGAATTCTGCACAAATGTACCTTTTCTTAAAACTGACTACTGCTTTGGGTTCTTCCAAAGAGTCATAGTAGTCATCTCCAAACTGACACAGCTCATGTATCATGTTGCCCTCCCCAGAATTGTGCCCCAAAGGGAAATGGTTCACCCAGAAGGCATGAGGATAAATCTGAGCTTTGTTCATTATAGTTGTGGAAAATACCAGTTAAGAAACCTCAAAGTCAGCCCAGTGGCTGACTATAAACAAAGAGGAGGACCTGAGGTAGACAGAGTCTAGGCCAGGCCCAGCATCTCGAGTTCAAGCAGAGGAAGGGCATAAAGACCCCCACTGTTTACACTGAGTCTCTTTGATGCCCAGTCAGGAAGCCCCCTTTACAAACAAAGTTGCCTCTGCCAGCCCTTTGGGACTTGGGGAATACATTCACCCGGCCTTTGGTCTGTGTGTTTAGACTCATGCCACACCGAATTTCATCTGGGGGGAAAAGCTGTTTCAGATGACCATGAATAGCAGCTTTCATCAGCTGTCACTTCCCATTATAGCCAGCATGATATGGAAATGTACTAGAGGCTGCATGAGCCCTGGAATGGAATCAGCTTTTTCTATTCTCAACATTTATTGACTTCATTTGTCCTTCTTAAGAAGTTAATCAGGCCATTTCCCACCCCCACCCCCTCATGCTCTTGGCTAAGTTTATCTGACTCTTGAAGTCAGAGAAATGTTATACCATAGGCCAGCACTGGGTGAAAAGAAGATGTCTACCTGCCTTATTTTTGGACTTTTACTTTGCTAATCTTTCCCTTAGAGCAAGCAATCAAATACCTTGCTTTTCTCCTATAGGCCTGCCCTCAAATAAGCAGGATGCATTTTTTGTAGTCAGAAAAATGTGACATCTCTGTGAACAGATATTCTGTCTTATAGTTTTTTTGTTTTGTTTTGTTTTTTGGCAGAACTAGTGTTTGAACTCAGGCCCTTGCACTTTCTAGGGAAGCGCTTATTCTACTGAGCTAGCTCCCTGGCCCCTGTCTTACATTTGTCATTAGAAGTAACAATGGACTCCTTTTGGTGGTATTCATTACACATACTCTTTAAAAGAATACAAAGAAAATTCACCAAACCAGGCCATGTTTGTAGTGTTGGCCATTTTCAAAGGTGTGAATTCTCTTTCTGAGGGATATTTCCACTTACCTGTGTCATCACTGAATGTAGAGTCTATGAAGTCAAAAAGAGCTCTAACAGCTGGCTGTACTGAGCCCATGGGAGTCAGGTCCAAGACACGGATGACCACACCCTTCAGGGTGATTATACTGTCTGATGGGGGACACCTAGGAATTTTTTACTGAGATATGTTCTTGGAGTTAACATGATAATAACAGGGAATCTAATCTTGGAAGTGGGCAAATATAGGAGAGGTACATGACAGACTGTAGCCTGCACCAGATGGCATAATACACACTAAACACCAGGGTAAGACTAAACAGGTAAGAACCATTCCTTGGTTACTTAAGATATAGCAAGGGACACACCAAGTTGCCCTGTCTATACCTTCAAAATATTTCTTCAGTAGAGTCATGATAGGAATGAAGGCAGAGTTCAAGATGTATTAAAATGGAGTCCTTTTGCAAATCATCAACTTCTAGTGTGTTAGGAAGGCAAGACAAGTGAAGGAATTCTAAATATTTTTAAAGACAAATTATCTTTTTTTTCATAATTTTATTGATAAACAGATAGCAATGAGACAGTTTCAAATCAAATTGGTAGGACAGTTTCAATAACTAACACACTGCATATATTCTTCTTAGTGGTTAATTGCTGTACAAGATGCGGACTTGAGATCCTATTTACAAACACCATTAGAACAAATCATTCTATTCATTAAGAGAATGTAACTATATATCTATCCTAACCACTTTGAATACACAGATACAAAATGGACATTCATCTGTATACTCCTTTTTTTCTAAGTTCCGTTATTTGAATATATAGGCGTGTAAACTCAGCAAAATATTCTAAGAGTCCAGTAGCCTATAATAGCATTGGGTCTTCTATTTAACTGGCAATATCAGAAATTGTTGACCTGAGTCCACCAGAGCTGAACATAGCAGCATGGCTTTACTTCCTATATTTCGTCTTCATACTTTCCTACTGGATGGTTAAGACCAAGGTAAAGCAGGACCTATACAATAAGAGTTGTAGCTTTTGGGTCTGAGAAGGTCAGTGAAATCCTCTCAGGATTGATCCTGAGATCCTGTACCTTAGACTGTAGAACCTTTAAAGACAAATTATCTTTGCCAGTTAATTGCTATGTAAATTGTTGTGGTCAATGTCAACTTGGAAGAAGTCAACTCTACTTCCCTGATTTTTACAAGGCAGAGTTTGAGGATGTTTTTAGAGGTTCACTTAATGACTGGTGCTTGAGTAAAGATACATCTTTCCAGTGGCTGGGGAAAGATGGAGATGAATGGCCTTTGAAGTGATCTGGTGTAAATATTAGGGTGCTAGTACTCAATAGGAGTAGTCATAACATATGGCAATGAAAGGACACAACTGAGTTCATATTTTAAAAAAAATGCAAGGTGAAAAAAAAAGGAGTTGGAGGGCAGAGGAGACGGCTCAGTAGAATAAGCGTTTGCCTTGTAAGCACAAGGGCCTGAGTTCAATCCCCGGTTCTGAAAAAAAAAAAAGAGTTAGGAAATTGTATCCAGTGAGTTCTTAGTCAAGTGTGAGAGTGTGAGGGAGAGATGTTTAGCACTGTCACAGCTACCGCCACTCTTGTGCCCTGATGTCCTTCCTTATAGTGCTCATCATTCAGGACTCCATTTCTAACCCAGAAGAAAACCAGTCCTGCATTCAAGGAAATGACAATCTAGGAAGGTAAAATTTGTCTGTAAATAATAGCACAGAATTTTAGGAATCACAAAAGTTCTCAGATGAAAGATGTGGGAACAAGGAGAAACAGCTTGAAGTAATGGAACTCTTGGAGAGAGGACAAGGACAGAAACAACATGGAAAATGGACTTTGAAAAAATCACAGTCTGAAGATGTGTGGAGAAGTGTGGAGAGGTGAAGTGTCCATCCCCAACTGCACACAGCAGTGCCCTGCAGTCAGGGAGATGTGGGCCCTCATTAGAGAGAAAAATCAGTAGGAAGAAATCATGGAAAGTGACATAAAAAGAGTCCACACCAGAGCATGGTTAGATTTCAAATGATGGATGGAGTGGCTGAACTGCACTATACAAACAATGAGGTATGAAAAATTTTTGACCAAGAGGGAGATTGTTTTAGATTGAGTTAGTAATGTGAAACCAGGAACATAAAAGTGATAAAATCCTACTTCACTGGTTCATCAGATAAGCAGTCCAACACTGGAATGCTTTCTAATCAAGATGCCATTAGTATTAAAAGATGACATTGATATGGCACATGGCATTGATGAAGGATACACAAGGGCTACAATGCCAACTCTTGAGGTAAGGTACTCTGCCTAGATGTCCTCCTAGGGCTTGGGTAACTGTGAGATGGGAAAAACTATTCCTATTTAGGCCAACTATATACAACAACATGAATGAAATAAGAATAACCAAAGAAGGTAGAAATAATAAAATTTATTCATTAAGTTTCTCTTTTGGAAGGGTAAACTTGAGTCATCTGTAGACAAATGGATTCACCTTAAGACCACATTAAGTGACATAGATCAGACACACAAGCTTAGATATCACATAGTTTCTCTAGTATGAGAAACCCAATATATAAACACTATACAGTAAAATGCAGAATAAAGAGACAGTAGGAAATTGGAAGGTGTATCTTTGGATGGATTGGTGAAGGGAACCAATTGACAGAAGGGGAGGAGGAGAGCAGCAAGACATGAAACAGAAAGGGGGATTACAAAGTTCTGTGTACATTTGCCAGGTCTTCACAAGGAATGTGATCATCATGTACTACAGACATTTTTAAAATATATACATACATAGGACAAAGAGTCCAAGACTTGAGAAAGAGAAAGTAAGGGGACTGGTTAAAAAAGAATTGAGAAATGGCATGCACGTGTATCAGCTACCCATGAGCAACATAATAATGATCCATTGCAATTATGCCAAAAAATAATTAATTTTTTTCCTTGAGATTTTTCTCTATAAAATTAGTCTCTATAGAAATACTATCACTTCTGTTATAAATCAACACTCCCAAGAATAAAGTTTGAATACAGTGGAATAGAATTATCAGAATTAATGAAAAATAAGAGCATTAAGCCATCAAGCACCATAGTTAATTTGGAGGAGCTGGTCAGAAATGCTTTGGAGTATGTCTTACTTGATTTTGAAACTCTCAGTGCAAAGTTCCCTGTGCTTATGCATCTTGTATATACCAGAATGGTGGAGCTCTGGGAAAGACTGAAGACTAGAGCCAGACTGTTTAGTTTCTAGTCATGCTCTATCCCTGGCTTCTTTTATAAACTTTTACAGGCACAGGGCTTCTCTGTTCCTCAGTTTCCTCTTTTATAGCTGTTGTTCCTAGGAGAAGGACTAAAGGGGAAAAAATTGAGGAACACTAATCACATCAACATAGAACATTGGTGCTTGTTACTTCATGGTCTTCCTTAATCATCTCCTTTTAGCCTGTGAACTCTAGTAGAATCACTCTTGTGTAGTTTAGGGAATTTTAAAGCTCTTTTTTTTTTTTTTAATGGAACCAGGGATTGAACTCAGGCCTTTGCGCTTGCCAGGAAATCACTTATTCCACTGAGCCATCTCCCAGGCCCCTTTAAAGCTCTTTTTAATTGCTCAAAACCTCCCCATGTACTGTCCCCTTTTCTTTCTTTCCTGACCAAGCTAAATTGTCTCCCCCTGGGGATATGGCAATGGAGTGGGAAAGCACTTGGCAGAACATTACTTAACAGGAGTACAAAGAATTCTTTCCTACTGGAACACAATTCCTTCACTGTCTTGGTTCCTTTTTGCTGCTGTAACAGAACACTGGACTTAGTTCTTCTCACCTCTATCTTTTGCTCATGCGATGTCTGAAAATAACCATCAAGCCACATAAGAGGGTGAGGCCAGGACACTGAGGAGGAGACAGGGAAACCACGCAAGGTGACCTTTGACAGGAAAGGATATTGGAGTGAATCATTGTACCTGAGCCAGGAAATTCATTATTATGATCCTTACTTTCATTGATGTTATAGAGAAATAGGGTTCATTTTTTATTTGCATCTTCTATGTACAATTGGTTTAATTCTCTAAGAGTTTATAGTTTAAAATTGAGGAAGGGCAAGGAGAGAGAAGAGAGATTAATGGATCAAAATGATCAAGAAATTATATATATACTATATCAGATCTCTATCTCTGTCTCTGTCTCTATCTCTATCTCTATATCAGATTCCAGAGAGAATATACATATTACATTTTAACAAATGCATTAATGAAAAAGAATTCAATTTCTTGCACAGAAATTTAATAAAAAATTAACAGTGAGGATAAATCTTCACCCTAAGAGAACAGTATCAGTGCCGATCAAGTTTTCTGATGGAATGCAAATACAACATGGGGATAAGCAAATGTAGTAAATTTAATACCATATGGTTTCCTAAAAAACTTGCAGGTGGTTGGTTTTGAGTTTTTTCCTGAATGATAGCTTGGTATGAAATATTTATTGGAAGCAATTTAGATGAGATATACAACGTGTATTTTCTGGTAGTAGAGAACAGCTTTCTGGTCCTGTGCCAGAAATTATAACTGATCTTGCTAAAAAGTGGTATCCTTCAGGGGCTGGAGAGATGGCTCAGTGGTCTAAAGCACCTACTTGGAACAAGCTTGGCAAGGCATCAGGGACCGCGGTTCAATCCCCCAGCACCACAT
>NW_004524829.1:1852308-1853011 GCF_000260255.1 Octodon degus | reverse complement strand
CACCACATGCCAGCCAGCCCCGCCCCCTGGTGGGCTGAGCTGGCCACACACACACACCACTCTCTCTCTCTCTCTCTCTCTCTCTCTCTCTCAAAATAAATAAAAAATAAAAAGTGGTATCCTTCAGGATAAACAACCCTTAGAGTGATGTCACCAGACGTGTTCCACAGAGGATCCTGAAGCTAAGATAGGAACTTCATCCATCCTAACTGTAGAATATTTTTAAGTTTCTTTACTCTCATCAGTAACAAGGACAGGAAGAATACATTACGCAGAAATTTTAGTACACACTAAAGAATTGAGGACAGGCCCTTAGAAAGAGGTCTATTATGAACTGAAGAGGGGTACATTAGTGGGATCTTGGGGATGTCCTCAGGGTGGGTAATCTAGTCTATATTCTTACTGTCAGTTTACCCACCTTGTAGGCTATTTTAGAATTCAAGTCATTTATATGCGTTTGGAGTTCAGGCATGTTGCCCACTAATATTGCAATTTTCTTGAAGATGGAAGAAGAATAATTAGCAGGTGCAAAGGACAGATCCAGAGCCCAGTTTATAGACTTGTTTTGTATTTAAGACTCAATAATTTTTTGGTGAGTTTCTTAGAAAAGAAAAAGTTTTCAGTAACTTATAAAGTTACATGGTTTTATTTTCCAGCATAATTCTAAAATCCAAATTTTCATGCCTCCTTTTTGTTGTTGTTG
>NW_004524829.1:1842914-1852208 GCF_000260255.1 Octodon degus | reverse complement strand
TTCTTCTTCTTCTTCTTCTTCTTCTTCTTCTTCTTCTTCTTCTTCTTCTTCTTCTTCTTCTTCTTCTTCTTCTTCTTCTTCTTCTTTTCTACCTCACTGTGTGCAGAAACAATACACTGGAGCTAGAAATTAATATGAAAGTCTCATGAGAAAATCATGATACATCTGCCTGGAGCAGATGGATAGAATTTGATAAAAATGATTTTTTTGTTATAATCTACCATAAATAGCCACTTTTCTCAGCACTTCAATGCATTAAAAAATGAAAAATGTCATTCTGTTGTTTACTTATCATGCCAATGGGTGAATTCTTTGAAAAGTTACTTAAGACAGAATTGAATAATATCATTCAGACGATGAGGATGTCTTTCTTAAATAAACCAGAAATTAAGTAGCAGTCTCACTCATAAACTCAGCTCACATGTCATCCTTTTGCAATCCTCTTTAGGGAGCACTCTTTCCAAAATTTTTAATGAAAAATTGTTATTTGCTTTCTTTCACCTGATCCATGCCATCCCCTTATTAGAATGAATTTGATTCACATGAAATTCCTCTCATTTTCAACCTTTCTGATATGACCAGAATTTTACTTGTACTAGGTTGTGGATTTGTGGATTAGATCAGGCATCTCTCTCTTTACACCACTTTGTGACTTGGAATACTGGACTCTTCCCTTATCCTTGTTTTCCAGATCCAAGGCCAATCTGTCATAAAATATTAAAGGAAAATTCCAGAAATAGAAACAACTCTGAAGTTTTAAACTGCCATTATAAGTAGCGTGATCTGATGGTTTCCAGCCTTATCCCACCCAGGCCGCGACTTGTGCCTTTGAGGCATGTCCATGCTGCCCCTGCTACTCATCCATGCAGTGTGGAGAGAAGATATCATAATCACATTTGTGTAACTTTTATTTCTTTTTATTGTTCTAGTTGCTGTTTTATTATTGGCTGATAATCTAACTATGTCCAATTTATAAATTAGATTTTGTCACAGGTATATGTGTACAGGAAAATAACATTATATGTGTATGGTTTAGAAGTATCTATGGCTTCAGGTGACCACTGGGAGCCTTGACATATATCCCCAAAGGATATGATAGGACTGCTGCAATACTGGAGAGGGTGGTTTATATCAATTCTTGAGCTGAGCACCTTATGCAATCCCATACATCTGTATTTATTTCTAACTTCCAACCCTGAAGCCCTAGTTATTGTATCTGATTTCTGATGCTTTTATATTGGATCCACAGATAAGTCAGAAAGAATCAAACATAGAACTGAGCAGATAGCTTGACAATCACGAGGTTGAAGCTTGGGATTTACTAGGACATGGAGCTAAAGGCAAGACCAGTCAGAACATCAGGCAAAAATTCTCTTTGGGCACATTGTAGGCTTCCAAATATAAGCGCATATTGAGTACTTCCAAATGTCCAAACCAGGACTACACAGAATATGGAATTATTGGTGATATCCAGAAACACCTACTAGAAATCTTTGATTCTCTCTTTCCCCTTATCTGAAGGAAACACTGTCAGTTTGTTATACAGTTTGCAGCTACAGTAAAAGAAGGATTTGTACTAGTAGTGTTTGGACAAGATACCATGTCTGCATCTTGTACTACGAATGACTACTACAAAGACAACAATATGCGATGTACTAATTATTGTAACTGTCCTACTAACCTGTTTTAAAACTGGCTCATTGCTATTTGTTTCTCAATAAAATTAATGAAAATATAAAAGCTTGAAATGTCTGGTTTCTTGTAGATAGCCTATCTAGGCTCTCTCTTTATTTCCCAACAGTCAATGGAATAAGAAGTGCTCACTGGTCTTCCCCTTCCATACTCTTAGAAGGTCAAGGAAACCACAGAATAAAGGAGTAAGGTTACTGCTTGGGGCTTCTGGGTTTTAAAGAAACTGGAACAATCAGATCCAAAAATCATTTTAAATTCCCAGATTACATTAAATTGAAATGTAAAAAAAATTAACAAAGATTTTTCTGCATGGAATTGGACATTCCATTGACAGTTGTGAGCCTTTGTTTATGCCCCTGGCTGCTTTTATTGAATTCTTGAATGCTTGCTCAGGGGATAGGGAGGGATTGAATTGCTTGGATGTCTTTAAAACTCTAAGTTGTTACAAAACTTAAAAAATTAATGGACCTCTATTTTGTGAAAAGGCACAGTAGGTTATACACATAATCAGGATTGAAACAAGACAGTGACAATAAATAGCATCATGGATTTCACTGAGGCATTTTCAAGTATTTTCTTTTGGGAGTATATGTTAAAAACAACAACAACAGTGATTTGCCAAATCCTTTAATATCATCTCACTTACTTTGTACAGTCCTTTGGAGTGTAGCAATACATGCCTGAAGGGGGGAAAAAAAAAAAGAAAAGAAAAACAAAGAAGAAATGGTGTGCCTTCCAGGTCTAGAATGGAAGTTGAAATCTCAGAGTACTGCATTAGTCTGGGGGCTCCTCAGGGCTGTTGGCAACCCCTGGCTTCTGATCCACAGGGCAGACTGAGTGCCACCTTTCCTCAGAAGATCTTAGCCAGTGGACATGTCCTGTTGTGCAATGAGAATGTCCCTGTAGGTCCTCTGGCTCCAACTTTCACTGCTCTGTTGAAGAGAGGTCAGTGTGCCCATCTATTCCTTTTATTTTTAGATTGTAAAACTGAGATGAAAATAAAATGGTTGTGATGATGGCCATCATTAGCTTTACGTGATAGAAACCTATGACCCTTTCTTGCTTTGAGGCTATAGCTCAGCACACTAAAACTTCATTTATTGCTAAGAACATGAGAAAAAAAATCACTTTTTAAAATTGCTTTTATATGTAATGAAACAGAAAAAGAAAGCAGGTCCTTCCATTTCTATCCTCATCAGGAGTGAATGAAGCAAGCATCTTATCCCTCAGTACCACTGCTTTTAACCTGAAGTAGGTGCAGGATTTGTGGAAGCTGATGGCTGTGACATAGGACACTGGTAAGCAAGTTTCTCTGGGGCCAGAGAACCTTGTACCCACTGGGGCAGCCCAGTGCTGTGTAACAGATGTGCTTCCTGCCCAGCTTACTTCAGTTGGGTTTTGTAACCAAAGAGGTCCCCGACCACGCATTCCTCCAACACTTTGAAAACCACATTTCCCGTGAAGGTCTTTCTGAGGTGAGGTAAAAGTTCACATGAAGAATAGCGAGAGGCCTGGCTCAGGTTGCACTGGGAAGTTTGTTATGATTCACACAATTCTGCACACCCTGCAGACAGAGCCGCTCTGCCACGACATGGCAAGGATCAAGCTAAGCGAGTTTGCCAGTCCCTTCGCAAGGCTGGTCCCTGGAGCAGAAGTGGAGTGAAGCCCGGGCCCCACAAGAAAGGCTGTGTTGGTGGTCGAAGATGTCTCTTAAACCTCACTAGCTGCTCAGAAGGCCTAACTGATACTATCAGTGCTGGCTAACACTTAGCAAGTATCTGTGTTATGTTGTGTACTACTTTAAGAAGTTGAAGCACACACTTTTCCTGAATTTTTACAATTCTGTAAATCCGGTGCCTTTATTGTCTCCTTTTACAAAAGAAAGCAAAACATTAACATTGTTGTGATTCAATTTTTAGTCTTTGAGCTTCAGTTCTTTGCGGGTATCTGTATGTCTAGTATACTACTGGAAAGCTGAAATATGATAAAGTCAGCCGTACAGTGAAAAGCAGACACTGTCACTACAGAGTGAACTTGTTTATTTTCCTTCCTAGCTTCTTTTATAGTTTTATCCTCTTTCGAATCTCTGGATTCTACAACAGGGAAGGCGAACATATTTCACATCCAGTACAGGCCTTCCTCCGTGGGTAGTAGCTTCTTGAAGGAGGAAACTTAGGGAAAAATCAAGGCCCAATATTTCAGAGACTTCTGGTTAAGAAATGATGCCTTCTAAGAGCATGAAAGGTAGGTGAGCCAGATGGTGTCCTCTGTGGGGATGCAGATGTGGCATGCCCGGTACATTTCCTATGACTTACTTGGGGCTTAGCCCCACCTGAAACGCCTGTTGAAGCTTGATCCCAATGTGGTAGTGTTAGGAAATAGCATCGTTAATAGATCATTGAGGAGGTTTAATGCTTTTATTGAGGGAGGGAGTTCTTGCTCTCATAATACTGGACTGGTTGTTGCAAAGGCAATGTGTTATAAAGCAAATTTACTTTTCTCAGCTTTCTCTCTTGCTTCTTCACTTGTCATGAGACCTTTTCCATATGTGGCACTTGGCACTCTGCTAAGTGATGCAACTGTCATGGTGCGATGTAACCAGAAGACCCTCACCAGATGACAGACCCTGGAGCTGCAGGTCTTGCACTTTCAGTCTCTAAAACTGTGAGGTAAGTAAACATTTTTTTAAGTAGAAACTATTTAGACTCAAGTATTTTGCTACAATAACAAGAAATGGACTAAGAGAGTGCTTCAAAATGATCCAACACAGTAATTCATTAATGTATGCACTGTAGAAACTTTCTCTTCAGTAGGATGCTGTCAGGCTGAGAAGATAGCTCAGAGGTCTAAGTGCCTGTCTGGCAAGTGTAAGGACCTGGTTCAATCCCTGGTACCACATGCAGCTCTGGAACCCCAGGTGTGCTGTGCTGGCCACCGAAATGGGTATGGTGGTGCATGCCTGAAATCCCAGCACTGGAGAAGCTGAGACAAGAGGATTACTATAAATCTGAACTGTGTACTAAGACCTTGTACCAAATTAATTAATTACATAAAAAGTAAGAGGCTGTCATTTGTTCTTCCCATATCACTGAACACCAATAATTCTATCCACTTATGTTATGAAGCTAATATCAAATAATATTGCAGGGGCTAGGGAGATGGCTCAGTGGAATAAGCACTTGCCTGGCAAGTGCAAGGTCCTGAGTTTAATCCCTGGTTCTTTCCATAAAATAATAATATTATTATTATTATTATTATTATTATTATTATTGGACCCTAATAACGATGTTATTATTATTATTATTATTATTATTGGACCCTAATAACGATGTTATTATTATTATTATTATTATTATTATTATTATTATTATTACACTGAAGTCATTAGGGCTAGAGATTCAAAAAAGAAATTCAACAGAGATGAGCCTCAATCAGAATTTGTTTGCTTAATCTAGCTATGTATTTTTATATCCTAGGTTTGAGAATGACTTTATCTCACCATGAGACAAAAGGGATGTGGAAGTGAGGAATGGATTATTATGCAGATTAAGCAGAGAGGAAGATGTTCATTAGCCTACTAGCCAGGTATTGGGCACTGTTCTGGGGGTTTAGCCCAGGAGTTAGAAACACTAATGTCATGCGAAGGTGAAATGATAGGTCCCTATCATTCTACCTTCCCATAACCTTCTACTTTCCCTGCTGAGTAGAGTGGCCACTAAGCAGGAAATTGGTGGAGTTATCTAAGTTCAGAATTCTTCTGCCCTGGAATCCATTAGCTTTTAATCATCAATGAAATCTGTAAGAAATGATGAATTTATTTTAGATGCATCAGTATTGAAACAGGATATAAAATGATGCACCAGGAGGGATGTAAAAATTGACAAAGAAAGACAGCAGGTTCTTCAGTGTGTGTGTGTGTGTGTGTGTGTGTGTGTGTGTGTGTGTGTGTGTCTGTATGTGTGTGTACTTGCTGCTGTTCTTATTTAAATAGCTCCAGGATGTCAGGACTGTGTTTTCTGCAGCCTGAGCAGGCTGGAGAAAAGAGAGGCAAAGACAAACAAAGGAGCTGGGGCAAGCACAGAAGGTGAGTGGTACACGAGAATAGGATTATGAAATAAATTTTTCCAGGGAAGAGTAACTTGAAGACTGGGTCTAATTAGAACAGCCCACAGAAAACAACATGATGATGATCCTCCTTAGAAATTAATAAGTTGAATGAAGAAGTCATAGTTCTATATAATTCACATTTTCATAACCAAAGACTTTGATGATAATTTTAGGTCAACAAAGAAATTATTTTTAAGGGAACACACAAAAGAGGGAACAAGAGCAACCAGACAAAAAGCATTAGAAAATCAAGCCATCCTATCCAGTAAGAAAAGAGCCAAGACCTGGTTCTTTACTTTTACAAGTTGCTTTGGACTGGATAAATCATGCTGTCTCTGAATGGTTACCAACCTCAGCAAAGGCAGCTAACAATGTAAGTTTTATGATAAAAAGATAAATACTATTGAGTAGCTTTGTGCTTGTATTTGCGGAGTGGGATATGATGGGGTAAAATTGCCAGAAACTTCAGGAGTGGATCCTCTTAGACACATCTGTACTAGAGTTGAGGGACCCCAAACATAGTGCACCTAAGCTAAAGGAGTACTTACTTTAACCCTTTCTTCTCTGAGTGTAAAAACATGTGATAACCAGACTTTAAGCTGCCCTCCCTGCCCCTGTCCCTGGGTATGTATGACTCTGTGCAATCTCTTGCTCTTGGGAGTGAACAAGACCTCTCTGGCCAATAGAATATGGCAAAGGTTGTATTACAAATTGTGTTACTAATAGAAGATTTCACCTTGTTAACCTGTTGAAGCAAGCAGGTACTTTAAGAACATCCACATGGTGAAGACCTGTGGGTCCTTTCAAGGAATGCTAAGAACAGCTTGCAAGAGCTGAGGTAGGCTCCAGCTGACAGGCACAGAGAACTGAATCCTCTGCACTACCATCAATAGAATTGCATCCTTTATGAAGACATGTTGAAATCCTACAAAAGGTACATGTGCTTGTGAATTGTGAAAATATGATCTTTATCATAATTTCAAATAATAATAAATAAACTTTATGAAATCAAGTTAAGATGAACTTACATTAGATTAGCATAGGCCCTAAGCCAATGACTGTTTTCTCTAGCCTACTTGGACCCTAAACCAATGAAACTTAGAGATGAGAGGACTGTCATCCAAGGGCAGAGGCAGAAATTGGATTGAGCCAAGAAACACCAAGGATTCTGGTGACCACCAACAACTACCACAGAGATACTGAGCAGACACTCTCTCAGCACTTCCAGGGAAAACCAATCTTGCCATATCTTGCTTTCTGACTTCTGGGCTTCAGTTTCAAAGAGTAAATTTCGGTAATGAGTAACTCATTTGTAGCAATTTGCAAGGATATTCCAAAGAGAGAGAGATCTCCAAGTTCTCAAGACTCCTAAATCTGATTTCTGCCAAGATAACAGGAAATAGAGAGACAGATCTCTTGCAAGTGGGAAGGGGACCAGGAGACAGAAGGAAGGAGGGGAGGGAGTGAGGAAGGGGATGACATAGGAATGTGCTATGTCCACCTGCCAATACACCATGTGGAATATAATCAGTAAGTACTACAAATGATGCTAATAAAAAATAAAAATTGAAAAACTAAAATTACTCCAAGATGTTAAAAAAAGACTCCTAAATGTATATTATTTAAAGTGATGAGGAGCTGGCACAAAATCAGAATTGTGCAGGAGCAAGTAAGAGAAGTCAAAGAATAGACAAACTGATCACATCTCCACCACAATAAGCAGGTGGTGAGTGGGGTTTGCTAATCGATAAGAGAAACACTTATTTTTGTTATGCAGTTAGGACTCAGGTACTGTCACAATCTTATTCTTCTCAGAACAGCCCCCACTACTGAAAAAAAAATGTATATCCTTAAAATGTCTTCAGAAGCCAGTCCCGGGTATGCGACCTACTGCTGCCTTCTCGGGACCCTTTCCACCACGCTCTCAAGAACCCTACAACCCTCCCATTCAGCTGAAGCTCAGATGCTGCAAGTGTGTGGGAGAGTTCCCACACTCCCCTGTGCTGGTGGGACCTCCACCCGGATCCAGCCCAGGCCAGCCCTGTGAGTGAGACCTGCTGGGTTCTCAAGGCCCTTTCTACCATACTCTCTGGAACACTCCACCCCAAGTTCAGACCCAGCAAGTGTATGGGAGAGCTCCTGTGCTCCTCTGAGCCCCCTGGATCCCTGCAGACCCAGATGAGGTCTGGCATACAAGTCTAGGGTGACACTCTGCAGTTGAAGTCCCTGCAGAAAGTCTAGGGGCCAGAACCACCCAACTAAGCCAGGAGCAGAACATCTTGCTAGAGGGGCACAACAGTTTCACTACCAAGGACTGCAGGAGGAAGGAGCTGAGCACACAGCCAGACCCAAGCCAGCCAGAACTAGATGAACTCAGTCTTAGTAGATCGGCACCTTAATTTCAGTAGGTGCTAAGGTTATAATGGCTCCAAAGCTCTATACCCAAAATCAGAGCACAGTGTCATTCAAAATGACAAAGAGAAGGAGCAAAATGCAGTCTCAGGCTCAAAGCCCACACAGAACAAGTGCAGAGGACACTAGCACAGAACAAATTGGGAATCACACAGCTGAAATGTCTGAAACAATAGCGTCTGAAGAAAGGAAAAAACTGCAGAAAGATATAGAAAACTCAGATCAGAATAACCTCTGAAATAAAAAAAGCAATCTCTGAATTAATAGCATGCGAAGTAAAGAATACAATGCAGAAATATAGAGGAAATCAGTTCAGAAAAATCTCTCTGTAGTAAAAGAATTAATAACTGTTTCTGAAGAAGACATTGTTAAAAAAAAATAGAGGAGATTAGAAAAACGACAGATTCCTTGAATGAGCAATTCAGGAAATAAATAGATCACATGAAGCAGAGCCAAAGAGAGATGGAGGAACTTAAAATCTCAATCAGAAGCTTGCCAAATGGTTTAAGTGAAAGTGAAGACATGAGTTTCAGATCTTGAAGATCCTGTAACAGCTAGTGGAAAGGTACAAAAAGACTTACTAAAAGCAGATAGGATGCAGGAAAAAATAATCCATCACCTGCAAGACGATGCAAAAATGAACAATGTGAGAATAATAAGCTTTAATGAGAAAGAGTCAGTACAAATGATATAAAAAGAATAGGGGCAGAACTAATTGCAGAAAACTTCCCAAATATAAGGAAACAATCTGACATTCAGGTAACCGAAGCATACAGAATGACAAATAACTTCAACACAATGAAAACCACACCAAGACATATAATAGTCAAGATCCCAGAAATTCAGCACAAGAATAATATACTGAAAGCTGCAGGAAAAGAAACAGATCACATTCAAAGGAAAACCCATCAGAATTACGGCCGACTACTCTTCATAAAACATGAAGGCAAGAAGAGCAATAAGGAAAGTACTTCAAGTACACTGTGAAAACAAATTTCAGCCCAGACTACTATACTCTGCAAAGCTCTCTTTCAAGTTTGATGGAGAAGTGAAATACTTTCATGACAAAGAACAGCTAAAGAA
>NW_004524829.1:1822207-1834344 GCF_000260255.1 Octodon degus | reverse complement strand
ACAAATAAAGAAAAAGTAAAGTGAAAAAAAAAAAAAATACCTAAGTAGGTTTTTGAAAAAAGGTTACTATGGATAAAAAATCATAATAATAGGAAGACTAGAGACTGGGTGTGGTGGTGCACACCTATAATCCCAGCTCTTGGGAGACTGTGAACAGGGGGTTCACTACTGAGTCCAATCTAGTAGTGAGACCCTGAACACCCTGTAGGCCCTTCCCCAAAATACAAAAAAAAAAAAAAAGAAGAAGACTAATGCATCAGAGAAACATGGCAATGCTAAATGTAGCTCATGTGCTTAACAGAATTTCAAAAATACACAGAAGTAAATGATTAGAACTAGAAGAAAAATTAGGAAATGTCTTGCAGTGTTGGATATATATTCATTATCTTAATTATGGTGACAGTTTCATGCATCTTTACATCTCTTAAAGTTTATCAAAACGTGTGCTTTCAGTATGTAACATATATAATATGTTCAATTGCTCACAAAATTAGTATGAAATTAGTGCAATTTAATGAAAAATATAGAACTAAGAATATTAAAAAAAAACCAGATATAATAGTGCCCAGAATGTCCAACATAAAATGTTGTGAGAAGATAGGAGTTTTAGACTCTTTTAATTTTTAACATTGAAAATATATATATTGAAGTCATGCAAGAAGAGACTTATGTAATGATTCAATTTGATAAATACATTCTGTATTAGAGTTTCTCTCCTTAGGCTTAAAAGTACAAATGTATTTTATTATGTATAATTTTATGGTTTCATTAGAGTAAATCTGCACTTAATACATTAAACAATTTCAACTTAAATAGCTAGAGTAGAAAAAAATGCTGCAGAGCTGAGAAAATGCTCAGAGAAACTTTTTGAATGAAAAATATGAGCAGCTTCTGTAAAAAACAATCAAGAACTTGAAGCATAGAACAGAAGACAGAATAATTTCACTGAGAAACAAACTGATGAATTCTTTTAGGTGAGGAAAACTTAGGATGCTAAAAATATTTCAAAGACTTTGAAACACATAAAAGCTTCCTTTTTGATGACTCGGACATAGAAAACTATTTCAGAGGAGTTTGAAAGGACTATTTTAAATATTAATGATCATCAAATATGGCTCCAGAACTTGAACCTTGAAAAAGTTTGCCTCTGCAAAATAACACATATAAAATATCATTCCTACTTCAACAAATATGAGGAAACCAATATCAAGTTAACAACCCCCACCACAAGTGGTCTTCTTGACGTTTCCCTTCTACTAGTGAGAAGAAAATGAATAGAAATGCACAATTGCATTAACTGAACCAAATTATAAGGAGAAACTATTAATTTACTTATTCATTATGAGTCCTAATGTTTTGCAAAAGCCATAGGAAACCAGATTAATCTTTGAAAAATTAAAGCTTTGCATTTAAGAAGAAAAAAGGGAAGTTAAAACTCTTTAACCAATTTGATTGCTATATAAAATGCTAATGGTCCTAGTCTATAATGCCAGAGGCTTTGTGAAGTTTTACTTCGTGGCATACAATTTCTATTTCATGGTAAATGTCTTTATCTTGTGGTATTGTTGCTAAAGATTTACTTCACATTAAGATTTTGCAGCTGTAAGCATGAACTAAATCCATGGTCTCCAAATATTCTGACAAAGAGCACCTCAGTTTTTTAATCCAGTTTTCATAGTTCTTAAGGTTAAACAACATTCATACCAATATAAGAATAGTTCTTATTAGGTTTTTCCCATAAAAAGCAGCTTATCCTTTGAAACTGTATTTTCTGTCACTGTTTCACCACCTGCCTTCCTCCTTAAACAGAAACGTAAAATGTGAACATAAATTGTTTCTACACTAGGAGATTACAGAAGTAGGACCTGTTGTGCTCATAAAAGCACTTTTTTTAAATAAAATGTTCAACCATGCTACAAAGTATTATTGAAGAGGTTTTTTGAACTTAGGTGTTATTAATAAAATTTTTAGAAAGGAAAGAATAACGGGGATGGGATGAGGATAGGAGAATAGAAAGAAAGAATAGGTAAGATAATTGTACTACCAGGGCCAGGGAGATAGCTCAGCAGTCTAGGCATCTGCCTGGCAAGTGCAAGGACCTGGGTTCAATCCCTGGTATCACATACCATGCTGGCCCTGTGCCGAACCATGCACCAAAACTGGGCATAGTGGCGCACACTTGTAATCCCAGCACTGGGGAGACTGAGACAGGAGGATCACTATGAGTCTGATCTGTGTAGCGAGACCTTGTACCAAATAAATAAATAAATAAATACTTAAGCATATAATTGTACTATCAATTTATATTACTTCATTGAAAGGAACAGTTAGTGTTCATATTGCTTGATCAATCTTACATGCTTATATCTGGTACTCGAAGCAAATACTTTGAAGAAAACAATATACAATATCCTAACCACTCTTAATTTCCTATCATCTTGTTTTGAAATTTTGCATCATTTTGTTTTGCTCTGTTATCATTGTCTTTAAAAGGAAAAAAATAGATTTAATTTAATTTATTTATTTATTTTTGCAGAACTGGGGATTGAACTTAGGCCCTTGCGCTTGCCAGGGAAGCGCTTATTCCACTGAGCCATCTCCCCGGCCCAAAAAATTAGATTTTAAAAAGGAGTATTCAATGATGAAAACTGAGACATTCATCTCCAGGGGCTGGTCTCTGCCTCCTAAAGAGCTGTCCAAACTCCAATGTGTTCTGTGATTGAAGTGAGTCTAATTCTTTAGGATCTCCTAGGCTGTCAGTTTGATGGACTTTGCACCCATCTTTCTTTATCACTAGTAGAAAATCATTTAATCTATTCTGTGGTGACCCACTATAGAAACTAAGAACCCCCACAGCCAGCCAAATAGCTCAGTGGATTAAGGCACCTGCAAGCAGGTGCAGGGGCCGGGGGTTTGATCCTCGGGCCTGCCTTGTGCTGGCCCCACCCCTGGAACACAGTTTGACAGCAATTGAGACTGGGGGTGGTGGCACACGCCTGCAATCCCAGCTCTTGGGAGGCTTTAAACAGGCAGATCACTATAAGTCCGATCTAGTAGTGAGACCCTGATCACCCTGTAGACCCTTCCCTAAAATGCAAAGGAAAGAAACTTAGAACCCCTAAGGATTTATGCAATTTCATAAGACAGCATAGGTCATAGGCAGAATTCCATGTTCTGAAACTGCTGGGGTCAGCTCTGCAACGGGAGACCAGTGAAAGAACCCACCAAGCAGCCCTAAGTGTGTGCTTTCTGTTGGTGACAGAGAAACTAAGTGATCCCCACCTCACCCATGACTTTTTCAGAGCTTTAGAGTTTGAAAACTTTTATTGTGTCTGTGAGTGATCTTCTAATTTCAAGGTAAGGTAATCTGAAAATGTAATGCAATTAACCCAAATTGCATCATCTGTATGCTAAGAGGCCTGGAAGGACATAGGAAAATATAAGCATATATGTGCATAAACACATTTCTAAAGAAAATGTACTAATATAATATCTTAAATAACTATTATAAAAACAAACATATCCTCCTTGCTATGGGTCAGACATTGATATAAGCACTTCACATTGTAACTGAATCTTTATTGCAGCTCTATTTTGTGAGTAAAACTTTCACTTCCACTTTACAATTTGAAAACTGAGGACAAGGTCATGCAGCTAGAAATGGATAAATTTAGAATTAGAATGGAAAGCCCACATGCCTTAATAACAATTTTCACTGATTATCAGTAATAAAAATGCACGTTAAGCATAGGTCTGGAATGGCCTACGAGACACATCAGGTGATTTGTGAGTTTATTAACATGTCTGGCTTCACAGTCACCAGGGGGCTCAGGCCTGTGCTGATCTATTTTATCTGGCAATGCAAGCTAAATTTAAAGCGCATCATTACCATCCCATTTCAAACCGCAGTGGTCTATCATTTATTTCTCACATACATCTCTCTTTGTCCAGTTACAGCGATCAGTCATTTGCAAATGACAAGGATAAGAAAGAGAAAGTGGGGGCTATAACTGAGGAGTTTCACAAGGATAGAACTCGGAATGTGCTTAGGAAGAAGGGGGCAAAATGGGAAGAAACTGAATCCTGCTTCTGTGACAAATACAACCTCTCCATGGCAAGTGGAGCCTGAAGCTCAGACAGTCTTAGGAGTTTCTTTCCTAAAATAATGCAAAATACAAATGTGTTGTAACAAAGAGCCCCTATAGGGACTTGTACCAGGGGAGAACTGGAGGACTGAACCTTGTGCACTTGGAAGTGAGTAATGAACTCATTGCACAATACGATGGAAGAAGACAAGATGACTTCTGCACATTCATACAACTTTTATCACAACACACTGCTATAACTGTTCTGTTGTGTTGCTGCACCGAATATAGATGAAGTCTTTTCCAAGAGACTCCTAAAATGAAACAACAGCCACTCTGAATTGTCAATTACATTGGGAGGAGCTAAAGACACAAAAGTTACCCTTTTTATTCCTACAATCTGTGTATTTAAATTAGAAGAAAAAATGTACTTGTCAACAAATATGTAAAAGAATGGGCCACAAATAATGGAACAATTTCTTTATACTCAGCTTTCCTTGCCTGTAAAAGGGACCAGAAAGAAGCCCACAAAGACAAGATCAATAGACAGAGCTACAGGGACATCTCAGTGGAAGGGTGACTTGAAACAGGAGCCTACTATCCCATCTTCTGACCTGCCTTGATAGATCAGAGCGAGGGAGGGGCTTGGATGTAGGCCTGGTCAAAAATGTGAGCTTGAGCACACCTCTTATTACAGAGGTAGGGCAGCAGATTGGTTGGAGAAGCTGAAGTCCAGTCTTGAATGGAGCAGAGACCACTCAGTTCCTAGGCACAACTGTGAGACTGGGAACTTGGTTCCAAGAAAGGAAAACTTGCTGAATGACAGTAGTCTTGCTTCTTTCTCTTGCCTTATGAGGATTTGATCATCTGTGGTCAGCTACAGATTGATCCTATTAATGGGAAGCTTGATAAACAAATGATTTATAAGTTTGAAATAACATGCTATTTTTGAGAAATATCACAAAATCCCCCACTGTCTCACCCTATCCTGGCCAGAACACAAATCATCCACTCTTCCATTGTATCCATGCTGTGTATGCTATCCACCCATTCAGCTACTTAACCATCTAGGTTATCAAGTCATCTGTCATGGTGTCAAGATACACATGTTTATGTCAGCCTTATTTCATTTAATATTGACTCCAAAGAGCAAAGAAAATGGTGTTGTTGATTTAAAAATGCTGGGGAGAAACGACAAAGTCTTCCCTTTAAGTGAAAATGTGACAGTACTGTTATAATTGTTCTATGGTATTCCTAGTTACTGCTGTTAATGCCTTATGTATAAATTAAATGTTATTATCAATATGAATGTAGGAAAAAAATCAAATATATGCAGAGTTTGTTACTATTCATGGCTCAGGTATCTACAGGGGTTCTTGGAATGTATCATCCATTCAGAATTTGTGCAGAATGTCAAGACTCATGAATCTTCAGTGTCCTTGGCTTCCTACTTGAGGGTTTAAGACTATATCTTCACATTAAAAAGCAGGACAGGGCTCTAACTAGGGAGGTGATCCTGATTTGCTACCAATAGTATTTGTCTAACCTTCATGGCAAGAATTCAGAAAGAGCCTATTATTCACAATGAGGCTTTTATGAAACAAACCAAAAAAAAAAAAAAAAAAAAAAAAACAATGAATTATGGCTGCATTTTATTTGCAGTGATCTTCTTAAGTTGGCTCAAGTCCAGAATTACTTATCTCTTCAGATAACAGAGAGAGCATAACTGAGTAAAACAATACTTGGCAGTGTTTATTGACATAGTGAGTTTAGCAGAATATGCTGGAGTTTATGTTGATAGCAATCTTCTGTAAAAATAGATATAGCTTTAAGGGCATAGTGTGGGTCATTTTTAGAAATTTTTGTGACTCTGGTTAGTAGTCAATGAGTTAGGCCATTCATTCAGGGCCTGGAGTAGATTGGAGGGACATTTGAATAGTCCATAGTCTCAGAAAGTACCCCAAATATCCAAACAAGGATTTGGCATTACCTACCTCCCCTGGACTAGTGAGTGTGGGCACTTTGGACACGTACTTTCTGTGATGAGAAGGAAAATGATTTGAGTTAACATCAGTAGTCCAGATGTCAGCTAGGAAAATTAAGATCCAACTAGGTGGAGCCACCTTTAGTTTTCTTGCTAAGTGAACTGGAAATTTTCCCAAACATGCTCAGGTGGGAAGAAGAAAGAAAAAAGGTATAAGGGTAGCTTGTTCCTGTAGAAATAAAAAGGGGGAAAGCCATGTTAATCCAAAGGACAGAGGAGGAGTGAGGACAGCAAAGGACAAGGAGAATGAGGATCAAGTATCCAAAGGGAATTAAAGAAGGAAAAAAGAAGGCAGGAATAAAACCTGCAAGTTAAGAACTATGAATAGAGCAAAAGCATTCTTTTCCTCTGCAATTTACTAAGATAGCTATTACAAAATCATAAACAAACAGAAAATAAGAAATGTTGATAATGATGTAAAACAATTGCAATCTTTTACATTGCTGGTGAGAAAACAAAGTGTCATCGCTGCTGTGGAAAGCAACTAGGCAATTCCTAACAAAACCGAAGGTAGAAATACCATATGGTTTAGCAAATTCAACTCATGGGTATGGACCCAGAAGAACTGAAAGCAGAGATTCAGCAGTGAACTGTGCACCCACATAAGTAGCATTATTCGTCATTATTCCACCCAAAAATGAAAATGACCCAAGCATTCACTGATGTGATGCATCGGAAAACCTGTGTGTGTGCAGAGAGAGCACAGAGTGAGAACAAGAGCAAGATACCACCATGTAGACTTATTTCTTGGAGGAAAAAAAAAATCATGCAAAATGAAAGAAAACAGTTACAAGAGGACACAGGGTAATCATAGAACATTAAGTAGGATGTCATTTCCAGGGCCTAGGAGCTGAGAAAATGCAGAGTTAGACATCATCTTTTCTGATAGCTCCAAGATACCCTTCAGGCAAGCCCTCACCTCAGAAGGCAGTTTTACGGTGCTCAAGAAGCAAGAAGCACTGGCCCCATTACCTAATGGCTATAAATGGTGAGCTCTCTTTAGAAAGCACGCAAAAGGTAGGGTTCCTTTCTCTTTCTCTTAAAAAAGCAGGGAATAGTGCGGGAGGCAGATAAACCAGACCATAAAATTCACAGAAAATAGCATATGTCAAAAGAAAAACACAGTCTGTCTGGACCAGATCAAAGTGACAGAGGAACTAATGGTTAACGTAAGAATGAAGGAGATTCTTTATAGCTGTGTTTTACTATTCAAGGTGGGGGGTAGTCTGCAAATTAAAGGGCCAAAAATGAATGGAGTAAGACAGTCCTAATTTAGCAACTGTTATTAAGGGCATAATCTTTAAAAACAGAACTACTTCAGAAGGCAGAAAGATAGGGACTTAAAGTTCAGGAATGGGGATCACTTTAGGACCTCAAGGAAAGTAGGAAGAAGGAAACAGAGTAAGGGTGCTTGCTCCTCCAACGCTACCAAATGTGATCACCTCACAGAGAAAGGACAAGTTTGATGGCCAGCCAGCAATCATCATTATTAAGAAAAGCAAATTTTGGTCATCATTTCCTGAAGGCCGTGAGAAATATGATGATGGACTTAATGGTAATCATTTTAAGGAGACAGAAGAAAAATGGTTGCTGAAAGCCCCACTCATGATTGTTTCCAGACTTGCTGGCAGTACAGTTGATCTTCACTGTTCTTTTTTAATAAATGATAAAATTGAGGTTCAGTGGCACCAAGCTTCTGAGGTAAGACTTTACCACTATGGCCAAATCCAAACTGCTCACCAGGATTACGCACACACAATGGGGTTTCTCCATCAGAGAACAGGAAGAGCTAATCTACAGAACATCATAAAAGGAGGCAGATGTACTAGGTAAGCCATGGAATCTGCTTGCAAAGTAGGTACAAGTGTGAAGGGCCACGTAAGCCTAATAAATGTACAATCCTGTCACTCACAGGTGTGTCTAAAGGCCTGGACTACAGGGGGAGTGAAGGGAAACAAAGGCATTTCACTCATGTGGAAGATGGACAGGCAGACTTAGTACAATTGTAAGTACTTAGAAAAACAGTTTACATCAAGAGTAAAAGTGATGAAGATCAATCTGGAGGCACTGAGGTAAGTACCAATTAAATAATGGAAGAAACTTAGGAATCAGTGGGAATAGGGAAGCAGAGGCTGGATTGCTGAGACATCTAGGGACGAACAGAGAACGAATGATGAGGGAAACAGACCACGGGTGCTGTTACCGTGTAGAAGATTTGTAACTTGAGTTAGACGGGGCAAAGCTGGTCAAAACAGATCTGATTCCAATTTTTGTATATATTCATTATATATGGCTTTGGCCAATAAAATTTATCATCCCACTGATTCTAAACCTTTATATTAATGGCCTCATCAAACAGCAGGGGCCTATGAGTCTGGAAAAGAGTTGATTACTTATGTCTAGGTACAAGAAGAACCAGATGGGTTCACTACATAATACGTGCAATTGGAAGCCAGTGATCTTCAGTATTTCTTCATTTCAGTGTGACAGTGTGACAGAGGGGGTAAGAAAGCTATGTCCACAAGAAAGTTTCAAATTCTAGGTAGTTGAAGAAGGCTGGGAAAGGGATTTTCTCTAAAGAGAGCTTTTCCTAACATGGAAAGGCACAATCTGAGTAAAGAAAAAGAACATGAAAAAAGGAGGATCAAGATCAAATGGTTATAAGTGAAAAATCAGGTATAATGTTGGAGCCAGATGGTGCTAGGAGTGGAAAAATAACAATTGCAGGTCTTGTTGACAAGAAAGGAAGAAAGTAAAATACTTTTGCTCAAAGGTTTTTGAGACAGGAAAATAATGAAAGATAAAAAGAGAGTTGATTCTGAAGAGAAATGGCATGCAAGCAAGAAATGCAGAAAGATTCTGGAAAGACCTTTGCAAGTAATTTGGCTAGAGAATACGGTGGTGTGCTGGAAACAGAAAAGATGTAATAGATCATCTAGAAAGAAAGGAAAGCAAAAAAAAATTTAACTCTGAAATAGAATGCAAGTATATTTTAAGTCATTCTGTATAAAAATCAAGTATTAATATTATACAATAGTTGGATTTCTTATAACAGAACAACTGATTTAAGAACAATATTTAAGAGTAAGATTAAACAGTCTGAAACAAGCATCAGACTAGACTATAAAGGTATCAGTTGATGGTGCTTAATCAAGATCCTTGTTCCTTCTGTGGAATTATAGCGAAATGACTGTAAAGCTTCCCTGCTTCCGACTGTTCTGTGGTTGATCAGCTGTTGTAGGCTTGAAATAAAGAAACCTGAGCTTTGATAAGGCTTTCTGGGAAAACAGGTGGAAGAACAATGCCACTGGATAGTCCAGAGGCAGACAACTTTTTAGAAGCAGAATGCTAAGTTCTGCTTGGCTCCTGGGGTCAGGGATACAAGCAGAAGCACTGGAAAGCAGGCAAGCAACTTTCTGCTCTTGTCCTGCCTTAAACATGTCTCCAACTTTCATATTCTGATTTATCCATCTTCCTTTGGTATCATTTTCCCTAATGGTAATACTCTTGAGGAACACATATCTATTTGGCATTTGTCTTCCAAGGTATTGACATCAGATCCCAAATAACTTTTCCTAGAGCCAAAGCTGAGAGCAGTTGCCCAAGGCGGACTGTAGAGTTTTTTCCCTGGAAATCTGTACAGGAAGTGAATATTGCTGGGCCCAGTACGTGTGAACAGTAGGAAGAACATAGGTCATCAGAGACTGGGATGTGCAGTATCAATGGACATGAGCAGAATGGGATGAGAGATGACACCAGAAAATAAGGGACACATAGAGCCAGAAGGGAGGAGGCAAAACACTGCATCACTCCATCTGTAATGAAGGCGAGGCCCCCAGGGTTGGTAGGCAATCTGGGTTTACTGTAAACCTGAGAGAGGACTGGAGTATGTGGACTACATTTTCCTGATGTGAAGCCTTTAAGAATAACTAAAGTTAGCACCATGCTCACCATACACCATCCAGCAGAGGTACTGAGAATATCTTTACATAACCTTCAAATGCACTTATAAGGACCTGCAGCAGAATGTTTGCTTCCCATTTATTGTGGCCTTTTATTTTGACAGTAAATCAAGAGAATAAGTTGTTAAGAATATAAGTACTCAAATAGCTCAGTAGATTAAAGTGCCTGCAAGTAGGCGCAGGGGCCGGGGGTTTGATCCCCAGGCCTGCCGTGCGGGCCCCACCACTGGGCCATGCTGAGATGGCAACTGAGACTGGGTGTGGTGGCGCACACCTGTAATCCCAGCTCTTGGGAGGCTGTAAACAGGTGGATCACTGTGAGTCCGACCTAATAGTGAGACCCTGAGCACCCTGTAGACCCTTCCCTAAAATACAAAAACATTAAAAAAAAAAATGTAACCATTAAAAGAACACCATGGATAGGTAGGTGGAAACAGAACAGAAAAAAATCAAGTTGTAGCCTGAAGCATACTAACATTCCCTTATATCCCACAATGGGCCTATATATTAGAAGCAATTTCTCTTTTCAGTTTTATTTCCTCCTGGCATAACTAAGCTCCATTATTTTATTACTTTGTGGATAATGTTGCACTGCCTCATAATTTCCCTAGTTCATCCTTTTTCCAGCCTTATAGGGAAGACCTGCCATTTCAACATTTCATATGTAACAGACAGATTTGTAATCCTATATTCAAGCTCTTCTATATAATTGGGACTCCGAAAGGAAATCTAAAACAAATCTGATGATATTTCAAGGGCCACAAACTACAAATAACACTAATACTTTTCTAAAGGGGCTTGAGATTTGGGATTTTAAAGTCCCACTCTTCTTTAATAATTACAGGATTCAATTTTATTTCTACACTGAGGCTTACACTGGACAGAATTTCAGAAACAATTTTCCTATATTTAGGAGACATAACCTTGTATCATCCCTGATTCTATAGAAATTATACACAAAACTGTGGATTTATAGGATATATGGTGATCAGAATTTGCCTTTTTTGTTATTACTTCATAATCTAAAGATATTTGCAACCACAACACACCTATCTGAATTTTGCTTCTCTATTAGTGCTTTGGTTTTATCAAATGACAAAGTAATTCTAATACTGTTATTCTAGAAGAAAACAGAAACTATAAGGTTTCGATTTGAATGAGCCTTTACAAATGTTTTATTAGCATGTTATTTTTCCACTTGACAATGACTCAGTCACCTTCCCCAAAATGCAGTTTACTCCTTTGTCACAAACTGCCCTTGTACGTCCACTGTGAAAACCCAGGCCAGTTTCTTTTAGCACACCACATGGTAAAGTAAAACATTAAATGTTGATCTCTTCCACATGATTTCCCAGAGAAAAACTAGAATAGAGGCTGAAAAATTTATTAGTCAAGTATTAATTATAATCTGACTTTTAGATTACATGTAATCCTAGCTGTGTGACTGATTTACTGACATACCTTGCACTAAGCCAGTAGTCTTATTAAGACTGACACTTTGGTGGAGATAATTCTTATTCATAGGTACTTGTGTGCATATCATAGGTTGTCCCCCGTGTTCTTAGCCTCTACCCATGAGACACCAGTAGCATTTCACTCTCAGTCCTAGGGATAACAAAAAGAGTATCCCCAGGCATTACACTGGGACCTAAAATCTTTTTTTAAAAATGCATCATTTTAAATCTTAGTTTCCACAGCAGCAAGTATCATTAATGAGAATAGTGAGGTGCTATTGGTTTGCGCAGATGAATTTGAAACAGTGGTCTGTGATGGGAATATGTAATATTTGAAAAATCCAGCTATTTCTTCGCACACTGCATTTAAGATATCTTCATAGGTGACAAGTGTTTGGTAGGTCTCTCTGGACAGAGCACCCTGAGGGCTCTAAAGTGTTACTAAAGGGAAAAGTTTCCCATTTGCAACTGCAAAAAAGTTATGAATTTACAGATACATTTATATTTCAAACCTAAGTCTTGAGTGTGAAATGCAGATTTGATCCCAATTATGCTGAAGGTTTATTCTCCATTTGAAGGTCCTGTGAATATA